>NC_068435.1:1162058-1307058 GCF_023373465.1 Oncorhynchus keta | reverse complement strand
TATGTAGTACTGTGGAATAGAGTTCCATGTAGTCATGGCTCTATGTAGTACTGTGGAATAGAGTTCCATGTAGTCATGGCTCTATGTAGTACTGTGGAATAGAGTTCCATGTAGTCATGGCTCTATGTAGTACTGTGGAATAGAGTTCCATGTAGTCATGGCTCTATGTAGTACTGTGGAATAGAGTTCCATGTGGTCACGGCTCTATGTAGTACTGTGGAATAGAGTTCCATGTAGTCATGGCTCTATGTAGTACTGTGGAATAGAGTTCCATGTAGTCATGGCTCTATGTAGTACTGTGGAATAGAGTTCCATGTAGTCATGGCTCTATGTAGTACTGTGGAATACAGTTCCATGTAGTCATGGCTCTATGTAGTACTGTGGAATAGAGTTCCATGTAGTCATGGCTCTATGTAGTACTGTGGAATAGAGTTCCATGTAGTCATGGCTCTATGTAGTACTGTGGAATAGAGTTCCATGTAGTCATGGCTCTATGTAGTACTGTGGAATAGAGTTCCATGTAGTCATGGCTCTGTGTAGTACTGTGGAATAGAGTTCCATGTAGTCATGGCTCTATGTAGTACTGTGGAATAGAGTTCCATGTAGTCATGGCTCTATGTAGTACTGTGGAATAGAGTTCCATGTAGTCATGGCTCTATGTAGTACTGTGGAATATAGTTCCATGTAGTCATGGCTCTATGTAGTACTGTGGAATAGAGTTCCATGTAGTCATGGCTCTACTGTGGAATAGTTCCACTGTGGAATAGAGTTCCTTGTAGTCATGGCTCTATGTAGTACTGTGGAATAGAGTTCCATGTAGTCATGGCTCTATGTAGTACTGTGGAATAGAGTTCCATGTAGTCATGGCTCTGTGTAGTACTGTGGAATAGAGTTCCATGTAGTCATGGCTCTATGTAGTACTGTGGAATAGAGTTCCATGTAGTCATGGCTCTATGTAGTACTGTGGAATAGAGTTCCATGTAGTCATGGCTCTATGTCGTACTGTGGAATAGAGTTCCATGTAGTCATGGCTCTATGTAGTACTGTGGAATAGAGTTCCATGTAGTCATGGCTCTATGTAGTACTGTGGAATAGAGTTCCATGTAGTCATGGCTCTATGTAGTACTGTGGAATAGAGTTCCATGTAGTCATGGCTCTATGTGGTACTGTGCACCTCCTATAGTCTGTTCTGGACTTGGACTGTGAAGAGACCTCTAGTGGCATGTCTTGTGGAGTATGTATGGGTGTCTGAGATGTGTGCCAGCAGTTTAAACAGACAGCTCGGTGCATTCAACATGTCACCTCTCATAAATACAAGTAGTGATGAAGTCAATCTCTCCTCCACTTTGAACCAGGAGAGTTTGACATGCATATTATTAATATTAGCTGTCTGTATATCCAAGGGCCAGCCGTACTGCCCTGTTCTGAGACAATTGCAAAAGTCTTTGTATCTTGTCGAAGGAGACCTGGATAGTTAATCAGATTGACTTCATAGCCTTCATTGGAAAGGTTATCAACCTGACTGCATTTGTGGAAATAACTGCCAAATTGAAGATCATTTGTGGAAGCAGCAACAGAGTTTTTTATTAAATTGAAGTTTAGGGTTGGAAGAGATTTGGGGGAGGGTCTATTATAAATTAGTAGGGCTCTTTTTTATTTTCTCAGAAATACTGAGTTAGGTAGGAGGATTAAGAAATGTGGAGTTGATGTTGTAACCCGGGATTGACCACAACACTCCAGCACGGTAGGTGGCGACATGTACCTTTAACGTTGGTTTGCGGACCTTCGGCGTCTGCCTTCTTCCGACGTCATCCCTCCACTTCCTGTAAACAAAGCTCGTCTCTTTAACTCGCTGTTTGTGTTCACAAAATGGCTCAAGCTGGACTCTTCCTCGACCAAGACCAATTCAACTGCTCCATATGTCTGGATGTGCTGAGGGATCCCGTGACCATCCCGTGTGGTCATAGCTACTGTTCGGTCTGTATTAAAGGCTACTGGGACCAGGACGATTTTCTGGGTTTTTACTGCTGTCCGCAGTGCCGCCAGAGCTTCAACCCGAGGCCTCTCCTGGGCAGAAACACCATGCTATCCGAGGTGGTGGACAAGTTCAAGAAGACGGGACTTCAAGCTGCTCCCCCGGAACAGTGCTACGCGGGACCGGAGGACGTGGAATGTGACGTGTGCACCGGAAGGAAGAACCGAGCCGTTAAATCCTGTCTGGTGTGTCTGGCCTCTTACTGCGACACCCACCTCCTGCCTCACTACGAATCCGCTCCGTTTAAGAAACACAAGTTGGTCCAGGCCTCCAAGAAGCTACAGGAGACGATCTGTCCGCATCACGACAAGCTGCTGGAGGTGTACTGTCGGACCGACCAACACTGTATATGTTACCTGTGTATGACGGCGGAGCATAAGGGCCATGACACGGTCCTGGTGGAGACTGAGATCCAGCGAAAACAGGTAGGATATCGGCACCGACGTTCTCTGTTGACGATTAACCGCTCGTCGTCACCCAAGACAAAACTTATAGGATTGATCTAACCATAGAAGTAGAAATTAGAATATTTCTAATGGACATTAACCATTTTTTTTTGTTTTTTTTTTGTTGACGTGATAAAAGGTAAGACATTTTGGTCAACCATTACCCTAGAGTCATTATTCACTCTGTACATTACACATGGAGCCTAAATCACACCGAGAGACTGGGTCGGGATTTTGCGTGGAAGAGTTGAGAGTCAATTCACATACACTGCGTCGCACATGGCAATTTAGTTGTCATGTGAATCCATAATAAAATGTTGCGTTTGTTATGTTCGCTATGTAGCCCTTATGTATTATTGTTGTGTGTACCTTTTGGCTCACATTATGTCCTATGGGAGCCACCGTACCTGCCTGCTCTAAACCGTTATGATGTTAGTTCACAGGATGTGTGGGGACAGTTGTAACTAATACACACCAGAGCAGTTCATAAAGAGTTCAGCTAGTCTGGCTCTTTCTTCATAATAGTATTCTCTCTTGAAATCAGAGTTCGTGGAGTTTCCCAGTCGTGTGTGTGTGTGTGTGTGTGTGTGTGTGTGTGTGTGTGTGTGTGTGTGTGTGTGTACACACTACCATTCAAAAGTGTGGGGTCACTTAGAAAATACATTGTTTTTGGAAGAAAAGCTCACCATTAAAATAACATCAAATGTTATTTGTCACATACACATGGTTAGCAGATGTTAATGTGAGTGTAGCGAAATGCTTGTGCTTCTAGTTCCGACAATGCAGTAATAACCAACGAGTAATCTAACTAACAATTTCACAACAACTACCTTATACACACAAGTGTAAAGGAATTAATAAGAATAAGAATATGTACACGGCGATGGCCGTGCGATGGCCGTGCGGCATAGTTTAGTAGGATGGAGGCTGTATGGATCTGTAACTACTACAGTGTAGTTTAGTAGGATGGAGGCTGTATGGATCTGTAACTACTACAGTGTAGTTTAGTAGGATGGAGGCTGTATGGGTCTGTAACTACTACAGTGTAGTTTAGTAGGATGGAGGCTGTATGGATCTGTAACTACTACAGTGTAGTTTAGTAGGATGGAGGCTGTATGGGTCTGTAACTACTACAGTGTAGTTTAGTAGGATGGAGGCTGTATGGATCTGTAACTACTACAGTGTAGTTTAGTAGGATGGAGGCTGTATGGATCTGTAACTACTACAGTGTAGTTTAGTAGGATGGAGGCTGTATGGATCTGTAACTACTACAGTGTAGTTTAGTAGGATGGAGGCTGTATGGATCTGTAACTACTACAGTGTAGTTTAGTAGGATGGAGGCTGTATGGATCTGTAACTACTACAGTGTAGTTTAGTAGGATGGAGGCTGTATGGATCTGTAACTACTACAGTGTAGTTTAGTAGGATGGAGGCTGTATGGATCTGTAACTACTACAGTGTAGTTTAGTAGGATGGAGGCTGTATGGATCTGTAACTACTACAGTGTAGTTTAGTAGGATGGAGGCTGTATGGATCTGTAACTACTACAGTGTAGTTTAGTAGGATGGAGGCTGTATGGATCTGTAACTACTACAGTGTAGGATGGAGGCTGTATGGATCTGTAACTACTACAGTGTAGTTTAGTAGGATGGAGGCTGTATGGATCTGTAACTACTACAGTGTAGGATGGAGGCTGTATGGATCTGTAACTACTACAGTGTAGGATGGAGGCTGTATGGATCTGTAACTACTACAGTGTAGGATGGAGGCTGTATGGATCTGTAACTACTACAGTGTAGTTTAGTAGGATGGAGGCTGTATGGATCTGTAACTACTACAGTGTAGTTTAGTAGGATGGAGGCTGTATGGATCTGTAACTACTACAGTGTAGGATGGAGGCTGTATGGATCTGTAACTACTACAGTGTAGTTTAGTAGGATGGAGGCTGTATGGATCTGTAACTACTACAGTGTAGTTTAGTAGGATGGAGGCTCTATGGATCTGTAACTACTACAGTGTAGTTTAGTAGGATGGAGGCTCTATGGATCTGTAACTACTACAGTGTAGTTTAGTAGGATGGAGGCTGTATGGATCTGTAACTACTACAGTGTATTTTAGTAGGATGGAGGCTGTATGGGTCTAACTACTACAGTGTAGTTTAGTAGGATGGAGGCTGTATGGATCTGTAACTACTACAGTGTAGTTTAGTAGGATGGATGCTGTATGGATCTGTAACTACTACAGTGTAGTTTAGTAGGATGGAGGCTGTATGGATCTGTAACTACTACAGTGTAGTTTAGTAGGATGGAGGCTGTATGGATCTGTAACTACTACAGTGTAGTTTAGTAGGATGGAGGCTGTATGGATCTGTAACTACTACAGTGTAGTTTAGTAGGATGGAGGCTGTATGGATCTGTAACTACTACAGTGTAGTTTAGTAGGATGGAGGCTGTATGGATCTGTAACTACTACAGTGTAGTTTAGTAGGATGGAGGCTGTATGGATCTGTAACTACTACAGTGTAGTTTAGTAGGATGGAGGCTGTATGGATCTGTAACTACTACAGTGTAGGATGGAGGCTGTATGGATCTGTAACTACTACAGTGTAGTTTAGTAGGATGGAGGCTGTATGGATCTGTAACTACTACAGTGTAGTTTAGTAGGATGGAGGCTGTATGGATCTGTAACTACTACAGTGTAGTTTAGTAGGATGGAGGCTGTATGGGTCTGTAACTACTACAGTGTAGTTTAGTAGGATGGAGGCTGTATGGATCTGTAACTGCTACAGTGTAGTTTAGTAGGATGGAGGCTGTATGGATCTGTAACTACTACAGTGTAGTTTAGTAGGATGGAGGCTGTATGGATCTGTAACTACTACAGTGTAGTTTAGTAGGATGGAGGCTGTATGGATCTGTAACTGCTACAGTGTAGTTTAGTAGGATGGAGGCTGTATGGATCTGTAACTACTACAGTGTAGTTTAGTAGGATGGAGGCTGTATGGATCTGTAACTGCTACAGTGTAGTTTAGTAGGATGGAGGCTGTATGGATCTGTAACTGCTACAGTGTAGTTTAGTAGGATGGAGGCTCTATGGATCTGTAACTACTACAGTGTAGTTTAGTAGGATGGATGCTGTATGGATCTGTAACTACTACAGTGTAGGATGGAGGCTGTATGGGTCTGTAACTACTACAGTGTAGTTTAGTAGGATGGAGGCTGTATGGATCTGTAACTACTACAGTGTAGTTTAGTAGGATGGAGGCTGTATGGATCTGTAACTACTACAGTGTAGTTTAGTAGGATGGAGGCTGTATGGATCTGTAACTACTACAGTGTAGTTTAGTAGGATGGAGGCTGTATGGGTCTGTAACTACTACAGTGTAGTTTAGTAGGATGGAGGCTGTATGGATCTGTAACTACTACAGTGTAGTTTAGTAGGATGGAGGCTGTATGGATCTGTAACTACTACAGTGTAGTTTAGTAGGATGGAGGCTGTATGGATCTGTAACTACTACAGTGTAGTTTAGTAGGATGGAGGCTGTATGGATCTGTAACTACTACAGTGTAGTTTAGTAGGATGGAGGCTGTATGGATCTGTAACTACTACAGTGTAGTTTAGTAGGATGGAGGCTGTATGGATCTGTAACTACTACAGTGTAGTTTAGTAGGATGGAGGCTGTATGGATCTGTAACTACTACAGTGTAGTTTAGTAGGATGGAGGCTGTACTGTAGTGTAGTTTAGTAGGATGGAGGCTGTATGGATCTGTAACTACTACAGTGTAGTTTAGTAGGATGGAGGCTGTATGGATCTGTAACTACTACAGTGTAGTTTAGTAGGATGGAGGCTGTATGGATCTGTAACTACTACAGTGTAGTTTAGTAGGATGGAGGCTGTATGGATCTGTAACTACTACAGTGTAGTTTAGTAGGATGGAGGCTGTATGGATCTGTAACTACTACAGTGTAGTTTAGTAGGATGGAGGCTGTATGGATCTGTAACTACTACAGTGTAGTTTAGTAGGATGGAGGCTGTATGGATCTGTAACTACTACAGTGTAGTTTAGTAGGATGGAGGCTGTATGGAACTACTACAGTGTAGTTTAGTAGGATGGAGGCTGTATGGATCTGTAACTACTACAGTGTAGTTTAGTAGGATGGAGGCTGTATGGATCTGTAACTACTACAGTGTAGTTTAGTAGGATGGAGGCTGTATGGATCTGTAACTACTACAGTGTAGTTTAGTAGGATGGAGGCTGTATGGATCTGTAACTACTACAGTGTAGTTTAGTAGGATGGAGGCTGTATGGATCTGTAACTACTACAGTGTAGTTTAGTAGGATGGAGGCTGTATGGATCTGTAACTGCTACAGTGTAGTTTAGTAGGATGGAGGCTGTATGGATCTGTAACTACTACAGTGTAGTTTAGTAGGATGGAGGCTGTATGGGTCTGTAACTACTACAGTGTAGTTTAGTAGGATGGAGGCTGTATGGGTCTGTAACTACTACAGTGTAGTTTAGTAGGATGGAGGCTGTATGGGTCTGTAACTACTACAGTGTAGTTTAGTAGGATGGAGGCTGTATGGATCTGTAACTACTACAGTGTAGTTTAGTAGGATGGAGGCTGTATGGATCTGTAACTACTACAGTGTAGTTTAGTAGGATGGAGGCTGTATGGATCTGTAACTACTACAGTGTTTAGGGATGGAGGCTGTATGGATCTGTAACTACTGGAGGCTGTAGTGTAGTTTAGTAGGATGGAGGCTGTATGGATCTGTAACTACTACAGTGTAGTTTAGTAGGATGGAGGCTCTATGGATCTGTAACTACTACAGTGTAGTTTAGTAGGATGGAGGCTGTATGGATCTGTAACTACTACAGTGTAGTTTAGTAGGATGGAGGCTGTATGGATCTGTAACTACTACAGTGTAGTTTAGTAGGATGGAGGCTGTATGGATCTGTAACTACTACAGTGTAGTTTAGTAGGATGGAGGCTCTATGGATCTGTAACTACTACAGTGTAGTTTAGTAGGATGGAGGCTGTATGGATCTGTAACTGTGTAGTTTAGTAGGATGGAGGCTGTATGGATCTGTAACTACTACAGTGTAGTTTAGTAGGATGGAGGCTGTATGGGTCTGTAACTACTACAGTGTAGTTTAGTAGGATAGAGGCTGTATGGATCTGTAACTACTACAGTGTAGTTTAGTACGATGGAGGCTGTATGGATCTGTAACTACTACAGTGTAGTTTAGTAGGATGGAGGCTGTATGGGTCTGTAACTACTACAGTGTAGTTTAGTAGGATGGAGGCTGTATGGATCTGTAACTACTACAGTGTAGTTTAGTACGATGGAGGCTGTATGGATCTGTAACTACTACAGTGTAGTTTAGTAGGATGGAGGCTGTATGGGTCTGTAACTACTACAGTGTAGTTTAGTAGGATGGAGGCTGTATGGATCTGTAACTACTACAGTGTAGTTTAGTAGGATGGAGGCTGTATGGATCTGTAACTACTACAGTGTAGTTTAGTAGGATGGAGGCTGTATGGATCTGTAACTACTACAGTGTAGTTTAGTAGGATGGAGGCTCTATGGATCTGTAACTACTACAGTGTAGTTTAGTAGGATGGAGGCTGTATGGATCTGTAACTACTACAGTGTAGTTTAGTAGGATGGAGGCTGTATGGATCTGTAACTACTACAGTGTAGTTTAGTACGATGGAGGCTGTATGGATCTGTAACTACTACAGTGTAGTTTAGTAGGATGGAGGCTGTATGGGTCTGTAACTACTACAGTGTAGTTTAGTAGGATGGAGGCTGTATGGATCTGTAACTACTACAGTGTAGTTTAGTAGGATGGAGGCTGTATGGATCTGTAACTACTACAGTGTAGTTTAGTAGGATGGAGGCTGTATGGGTCTGTAACTACTACAGTGTAGTTTAGTAGGATGGAGGCTGTATGGATCTGTAACTACTACAGTGTAGTTTAGTAGGATGGAGGCTGTATGGGTCTGTAACTACTACAGTGTAGTTTAGTAGGATGGAGGCTGTATGGATCTGTAACTACTACAGTGTAGTTTAGTAGGATGGAGGCTGTATGGATCTGTAACTGCTACAGTGTAGTTTAGTAGGATGGAGGCTGTATGGGTCTGTAACTACTACAGTGTAGTTTAGTAGGATGGAGGCTGTATGTGTCTGTAACTACTACAGTGTAGTTTAGTAGGATGGAGGCTGTATGGGTCTGTAACTACTACAGTGTAGTTTAGTAGGATGGAGGCTGTATGGGTCTGTAACTACTACAGTGTAGTTTAGTAGGATGGAGGCTGTATGGATCTGTAACTACTACAGTGTAGTTTAGTAGGATGGAGGCTGTATGGATCTGTAACTACTACAGTGTAGTTTAGTAGGATGGAGGCTGTATGGATCTGTAACTACTACAGTGTAGGATGGAGGCTGTATGGATCTGTAACTACTACAGTGTAGTTTAGTAGGATGGAGGCTGTATGGATCTGTAACTACTACAGTGTAGTTTAGTAGGATGGAGGCTCTATGGATCTGTAACTACTACAGTGTAGTTTAGTAGGATGGAGGCTGTATGGATCTGTAACTACTACAGTGTAGTTTAGTAGGATGGAGGCTGTATGGATCTGTAACTACTACAGTGTAGTTTAGTAGGATGGAGGCTGTATGGATCTGTAACTACTACAGTGTAGTTTAGTAGGATGGAGGCTCTATGGATCTGTAACTACTACAGTGTAGTTTAGTAGGATGGAGGCTGTATGGATCTGTAACTACTACAGTGTAGTTTAGTAGGATGGAGGCTGTATGGATCTGTAACTACTACAGTGTAGTTTAGTAGGATGGAGGCTGTATGGGTCTGTAACTACTACAGTGTAGTTTAGTAGGATGGAGGCTGTATGGATCTGTAACTACTACAGTGTAGTTTAGTAGGATGGAGGCTGTATGGATCTGTAACTACTACAGTGTAGTTTAGTAGGATGGAGGCTGTATGGGTCTGTAACTACTACAGTGTAGTTTAGTAGGATGGAGGCTGTATGGATCTGTAACTACTACAGTGTAGTTTAGTAGGATGGAGGCTGTATGGATCTGTAACTACTACAGTGTAGTTTAGTAGGATGGAGGCTGTATGGGTCTGTAACTACTACAGTGTAGTTTAGTAGGATGGAGGCTGTATGGATCTGTAACTACTACAGTGTAGTTTAGTAGGATGGAGGCTGTATGGGTCTGTAACTACTACAGTGTAGTTTAGTAGGATGGAGGCTGTATGGATCTGTAACTACTACAGTGTAGTTTAGTAGGATGGAGGCTGTATGGGTCTGTAACTACTACAGTGTAGTTTAGTAGGATGGAGGCTGTATGGATCTGTAACTACTACAGTGTAGTTTAGTAGGATGGAGGCTGTATGGATCTGTAACTACTACAGTGTAGTTTAGTAGGATGGAGGCTGTATGGATCTGTAACTGCTACAGTGTAGTTTAGTAGGATGGAGGCTGTATGGATCTGTAACTACTACAGTGTAGTTTAGTAGGATGGAGGCTGTATGGATCTGTAACTGCTACAGTGTAGTTTAGTAGGATGGAGGCTGTATGGGTCTGTAACTACTACAGTGTAGTTTAGTAGGATGGAGGCTGTATGGATCTGTAACTACTACAGTGTAGTTTAGTAGGATGGAGGCTGTATGGATCTGTAACTACTACAGTGTAGTTTAGTAGGATGGAGGCTGTATGGATCTGTAACTACTACAGTGTAGTTTAGTAGGATGGAGGCTGTATGGGTCTGTAACTACTACAGTGTAGTTTAGTAGGATGGAGGCTGTATGGATCTGTAACTGCTACAGTGTAGTTTAGTAGGATGGAGGCTGTATGGATCTGTAACTACTACAGTGTAGTTTAGTAGGATGGAGGCTGTATGGATCTGTAACTACTACAGTGTAGTTTAGTAGGATGGAGGCTGTATGGATCTGTAACAGTGTATCATATTTTAGTTGAAGGTTTTTTTTCTCGCTGATTAAAGATAAGGGCCGTATGTTTCGGAAGCGGTATCACGTGTGATTATCGTTGACGTTTCTAAACGTTAAAACACAGGTTTGTAGTTGACATGAGTCAGTCGTGGGTGAAGCTAATGGCTGAGAGCTGCAGCGAGAAGGCAGAGTGCTGCCTACAGCATTAGATAGTGATATTGTGTAAAATAATGCATTTTGTGTCAGACCTTGTGTTAAAGAGCTGAGAGATGATGGCGACATTTTTGTGAAGACTATGGCTTTAATAGCATGATAGCATGATTTAAAAGTTCTGAAAAAGGATTATCAGCCCCAGACTACCCTTTACAGTTATAGCTGAAGTCAATGTTAATGGTCTGTCTGCCTGTCTCTCTGTCCGTCTGTACATTTCTCTTCAGAGCCAGCTGGGGGAGCTGAAGAGGAGGTCTCAGCAGAGGATCCAGGAGAGGGAGAAGGACGTGCAGGAGCTGAGACAGGCCATCAGCTCTCTAACTGTGAGTATATGTCTGTCTAACGATGGGAGAAGGACTTGCAGTTGCAGATTCTCCAATTGTGAGTAGCAATATGGGGAATGGACTGGGCCACACTAGTCCTGATACTAAAACCTCTGTCTGTTTCTGTTAGTATTCATTGAACTTATTTGATAATTAAAATATGCAACACGGCTTCAGCCTCACACAATATTGCATTAGTACTTTAGATATATTCAAGACCTATATAGACATCTGCTGTGTGTCTGTGTCCCCCTCCAGCGTTCAGCGCGGTCGGCCGTGGAGGACACTGAGAGGGTGTTTACAGAGCTGATCCGCTCCATGGAGCTGAAGAGGTTTGAGGTGAGGGAGTTGATCAAAGCCCAGGAGAAGACTGCTGTCAGCCAAGCTGAAGGACTGCTGGCCAAACTGGAGCAGGAGATGTCTGAGTTGAGGAGGAGAGATGATGAGTTGGAGCAGCTTTCACACACTGAGGACCACATCTTCTTCCTACAGGTGACTGATATAGAGTAGGTCCTGTCAATACCATCCTCAGCCTGAGGTGACTGATGTAGAGTAGGTATCCATCTCTCCTGGCCAGGCTATGTCTCTCTCTCCCGGCCAGGCTATGTCTCTCTCTCATGGCCAGGCTATGTCTCTCTCTCATGGCCAGGCTATGTCTCTCTCTCCTGGCCAGGCTATGTCTCTCTCTCTCTCCCGGCCAGGCTATGTCTCTCTCCCGGCCAGGCTATGTCTCTCTGTCCTGGCCAGGCTATGTCTCTCTCTCTGTCCTGGCCAGGCTATGTCTCTCTCTCCCGGCCAGGCTATGTCTCTCTCTCCTGGCCAGGCTATGTCTCTCTCTCTCTCTCTCTCCCGGCCAGGCTAAGTCTCTCTCTCATGGCCAGGCTATGTCTCTCTCTCCTGGCCAGGCTATGTCTCTCTCTCTCTCTCTCTGGCCAGGCTATGTCTCTCTCTCTCTCTCTCCTGGCCAGGCTATGTCTCTCTCTCTCCTGGCCAGGCTATGTCTCTCTCTCTCTCCTGGCCAGGCTATGTCTCTCTCTCTCTCTCTTTCTCCTGGCCAGGCTATGTCTCTCTCTCTCTCTCTCTTTCTCCTGGCCAGGCTATGTCTCTCTCTCTCTCTCTCTCTCTCTCTCTCTCTCTCTCTCTCTGGCCAGGCTATGTCTCTCTCTCCTGGCCAGGCTATGTCTCTCTCTCCTGGCCAGGCTATGTCTCTCTCTCTCCTGGCCAGGCTATGTCTCTCTCTCCTGGCCAGGCTATGTCTCTCTCTCTCCTGGCCAGGCTATGTCTCTCTCTCTCCTGGCCAGGCTATGTCTCTCTCTCTCCTGGCCAGGCTATGTCTCTCTCTCTCCTGGCCAGGCTATGTCTCTCTCTCCCTGGCCAGGCTATGTCTCTCTCTCTCCTGGCCAGGCTATGTCTCTCTCTCTCCTGGCCAGGCTATGTCTCTCTCTCTCCTGGCCAGGCTATGTCTCTCTCTCTCCTGGCCAGGCTATGTCTCTCTCTCTCCTGGCCAGGCTATGTCTCTCTCTCTCTCCCGGCCAGGCTATGTCTCTCTCTCTCTCCCGGCCAGGCTATGTCTCTCTGTCCTGGCCAGGCTATGTCTCTCTCTCTCTCCCGGCCAGGCTATGTCTCTCTCTCCTGGCCAGGCTATGGCTCTCTCTCTCCTGGCCAGGCTATGTCTCTCTCTCTCTCCCGGCCAGGCTATGTCTCTCTCTCTCTCATGGCCAGGCTATGTCTCTCTCTCCTGGCCAGGCTATGTCTCTCTCTCTCTCCTGGCCAGGCTATGTCTCTCTCTCTCTCCTGGCCAGGCTATGTCTCTCTCTCTCTCCTGGCCAGGCTATGTCTCTCTCTCTCTCCCGGCCAGGCTATGTCTCTCTGTCCTGGCCAGGCTATGTCTCTCTCTCTCTCTCCCGGCCAGGCTATATCTCTCTCTCCCGGCCAGGCTATGTCTCTCTCTCTCCTGGCCAGGCTATGTCTCTCTCTCTCCTGGCCAGGCTATGTCTCTCTCTCTCCTGGCCAGGCTATGTCTCTCTCTCTCCTGGCCAGGCTATGTCTCTCTCTCTCTCCCGGCCAGGCTATGTCTCTCTCTCTCTCCCGGCCAGGCTATGTCTCTCTGTCCTGGCCAGGCTATGTCTCTCTCTCTCTCCCGGCCAGGCTATGTCTCTCTCTCCTGGCCAGGCTATGGCTCTCTCTCTCTGGCCAGGCTATGTCTCTCTCTCTCTCCCGGCCAGGCTATGTCTCTCTCTCTCTCATGGCCAGGCTATGTCTCTCTCTCCTGGCCAGGCTATGTCTCTCTCTCTCTCCTGGCCAGGCTATGTCTCTCTCTCTCTCCTGGCCAGGCTATGTCTCTCTCTCTCTCCTGGCCAGGCTATGTCTCTCTCTCTCTCCTGGCCAGGCTATGTCTCTCTCTCTCTCCCGGCCAGGCTATGTCTCTCTGTCCTGGCCAGGCTATGTCTCTCTCTCTCTCTCCCGGCCAGGCTATGTCTCTCTCTCCTGGCCAGGCTATGTCTCTCTCTCTCTCCCGGCCAGGCTATGTCTCTCTCCCGGCCAGGCTATGTCTCTCTGTCCTGGCCAGGCTATGTCTCTCTCTCTGTCCTGGCCAGGCTATGTCTCTCTCTCCCGGCCAGGCTATGTCTCTCTCTCCTGGCCAGGCTATGTCTCTCTCTCTCTCTCTCCCGGCCAGGCTAAGTCTCTCTCTCATGGCCAGGCTATGTCTCTCTCTCCTGGCCAGGCTATGTCTCTCTCTCTCTCTCTCCTGGCCAGGCTATGTCTCTCTCTCTCTCTCTCCTGGCCAGGCTATGTCTCTCTCTCTCTCCTGGCCAGGCTATGTCTCTCTCTCTCTCTCTTTCTCCTGGCCAGGCTATGTCTCTCTCTCTCTCTCTTTCTCCTGGCCAGGCTATGTCTCTCTCTCTCTCTCTCTCTCTCTCTCTCTCTCTCTCTCTCTCTCTCTCTCCTGGCCAGGCTATGTCTCTCTCTCCTGGCCAGGCTATGTCTCTCTCTCTCCTGGCCAGGCTATGTCTCTCTCTCTCCTGGCCAGGCTATGTCTCTCTCTCTCTGGCCAGGCTATGTCTCTCTCTCTCCTGGCCAGGCTATGTCTCTCTCTCCTGGCCAGGCTATGTCTCTCTCTCCTGGCCAGGCTATGTCTCTCTCTCCTGGCCAGGCTATGTCTCTCTCTCCTGGCCAGGCTATGTCTCTCTCTCTCCTGGCCAGGCTATGTCTCTCTCTCCTGGCCAGGCTATGTCTCTCTCTCTCCTGGCCAGGCTATGTCTCTCTCTCTCCTGGCCAGGCTATGTCTCTCTCTCTCCTGGCCAGGCTATGTCTCTCTCTCTCTGGCCAGGCTATGTCTCTCTCTCCCTGGCCAGGCTATGTCTCTCTCTCTCCCGGCCAGGCTATGTCTCTCTCTCTCTCCCGGCCAGGCTATGTCTCTCTGTCCTGGCCAGGCTATGTCTCTCTCTCTCTCCCGGCCAGGCTATGTCTCTCTCTCCTGGCCAGGCTATGGCTCTCTCTCTCCTGGCCAGGCTATGTCTCTCTCTCTCTCTCCCGGCCAGGCTATGTCTCTCTCTCTCTCATGGCCAGGCTATGTCTCTCTCTCCTGGCCAGGCTATGTCTCTCTCTCTCTCCTGGCCAGGCTATGTCTCTCTCTCTCTCCCGGCCAGGCTATGTCTCTCTCTCTCTCCCGGCCAGGCTATGTCTCTCTCTCTCTCCCGGCCAGGCTATGTCTCTCTGTCCTGGCCAGGCTATGTCTCTCTCTCTCTCCCGGCCAGGCTATATCTCTCTCTCCCGGCCAGGCTATGGCTCTCTCTCTCCTGGCCAGGCTATGTCTCTCTCTCTCTCCCGGCCAGGCTATGTCTCTCTCTCTCTCATGGCCAGGCTATGTCTCTCTCTCTCTCCTGGCCAGGCTATGTCTCTCTCTCTCTCCTGGCCAGGCTATGTCTCTCTCTCTCTCCTGGCCAGGCTATGTCTCTCTCTCTCTCCCGGCCAGGCTATGTCTCTCTGTCCTGGCCAGGCTATGTCTCTCTCTCTCTCCCGGCCAGGCTATATCTCTCTCTCCCGGCCAGGCTATGTCTCTCTCTCCTGGCCAGGCTATGTCTCTCTCTCTCTCCCGGCCAGGCTATGTCTCTCTCTCTCTCCCGGCCAGGCTATGTCTCTCTGTCCTGGCCAGGCTATGTCTCTCTCTCTCTCCCGGCCAGGCTATATCTCTCTCTCCCGGCCAGGCTATGTCTCTCTCTCCTGGCCAGGCTATGGCTCTCTCTCTCTCTCTCCTGGCCAGGCTATGTCTCTCTCTCTCTCCCGGCCAGGCTATGTCTCTCTCTCTCTCATGGCCAGGCTATGTCTCTCTCTCTCTCATGGCCAGGCTATGTCTCTCTCTCCTGGCCAGGCTATGTCTCTCTCTCTCTCCTGGCCAGGCTATGTCTCTCTCTCTCTCCTGGCCAGGCTATGTCTCTCTCTCTCTCCTGGCCAGGCTATGTCTCTCTCTCTCTCCCGGCCAGGCTATGTCTCTCTGTCCTGGCCAGGCTATGTCTCTCTCTCTGTCCTGGCCAGGCTATGTCTCTCTCTCTCTCCCGGCCAGGCTATATCTCTCTCTCCCGGCCAGGCTATGTCTCTCTCTCCTGGCCAGGCTATGTCTCTCTCTCTCTCCCGGCCAGGCTATATCTCTCTCTCCCGGCCAGGCTATGTCTCTCTCTCATGGCCAGGCTATGTCTCTCTCTCCTGGCCAGGCTATGTCTCTCTCTCTCTCCTGGCCAGGCTATGTCTCTCTCTCTCTCCTGGCCAGGCTATGTCTCTCTGGTCTCTCTAACCCATCCGTCTCTGTGTTGTTGTAGAGCTGTCAGACTCTGAGCTCCTCTCCTGTGATTGGAGGCCTGCCAGCTGTGACCTTCGACCCCAACTTCACCTTTAACATGGTGATGTCATCGGTAGCTGACTTCAGAGGGCTCCTGGAGGAGGTGTGTCAAGGGAGCTTCATCAGCATCTACGAGAAAGGTACAGAACCATTTATCTCCTGAGAGAGGTACAGAACCATTTATCTCCTGAGAGAGGTACAGAACCATTTATCTCCTGAGAGAGGTACAGAACCATTTATCTCCTGAGAGAGGTACAGAACCATTTATCTCCTGAGAGAGGTACAGAACCATTTATCTCCTGAGAGAGGTACAGAACCATTTATCTCCTGAGAGAGGTACAGAACCATTTATCTCCTGAGAGAGGTACAGAACCATTTATCTCCTGAGAGAGGTACAGAACCATTTATCTCCTGAGAGAGGTACAGAACCATTTATCTCCTGAGAGAGGTACAGAACCATTTATCTCCTGAGAGAGGTACAGAACCATTTATCTCCTGAGAACCTCTTCTTTACTCTTCTCTCAAGTTAAAAGTTAAAGTGGGACTTCTTAAAATATGTTTATCATTTAATTTTGTTTTTTTTCAGACACCAAAACCATTTGATACTGGAAGTGAAACAAATAATAATATAATAATATATGCCATTTAGCAGACGCTTTTATCCAAAGCGACTTACAGTCATGTGTGCATACATTCTACGTATGGGTGGTCCCGGGAATCGAACCCACTACCCTGGCGTTACAAGCGCCATGCTCTACCAACTGAGCTACAGAAGGACCACCAACATCTGTCCTCAACCTGTCCTCAAAAGGCCTGATTTGATTTATTTATTCCTCTGAGAACGAGGCAGGATCCATACCATACCTTGAGTAAATACAGCAGACTGTCTGTGTTCCTCCCCAGTGAGAGAGGTGTCTATAGTAGAGTCACCAGAACCCCCCAGCTGTTTCCAGACTGATCCAACAGCATGTGAGTTACTGTGCACCTCTACCTCTCTAATCTACACCTCCTATCCACCTCCACTCTACCTCCACTCTACCTCCACTCTACCTCTACTCTACCTCCACTCTACCTCCACTCTACCTCCACTCTACCTCCACTCTACCTCCACTCTACCTCCACTCTACCTCCTATCTACCTCCACTCTACCTCCACTCTACCTCTACTCTACCTCCTATCTACCTCCACTCTACCTCTACTCTACCTCCACTCTACCTCTACTCTACCTCTACTCTACCTCCACTCTACCTCCACTCTACCTCTACTCTACCTCCACTCTACCTCCACTCTACCTCCACTCTACCTCCACTCTACCTCCACTCTACCTCTACTCTACCTCTACTCTACCTCCACTCTACCTCCACTCTACCTCCACTCTACCTCTACTCTACCTCCACTCTACCTCCACTCTACCTCCACTCTACCTCCTATCTACCTCCACTCTACCTCCACTCTACCTCTACTCTACCTCCTATCTACCTCCACTCTACCTCTACTCTACCTCTACTCTACCTCTACTCTACCTCTACTCTACCTCCACCTCCAATCTACCTCTACCTCCACTCTACCTCCTATCTACCTCCACTCTACCTCCTATCTACCTCCACTCTACCTCTACTCTACCTCCACTCTACCTCCACTCTACCTCCACTCTACCTCCACTCTACCTCTACTCTACCTCCTATCTACCTCCTATCTACCTCCACTCTACCTCCACTCTACCTCCACTCTACCTCTACTCTACCTCCACTCTACCTCTACTCTACCTCCTCTCTACCTCTACTCTACCTCTACTCTACCTCTACTCTACCTCTACTCTACCTCTACTCTACCTCTACTCTACCTCCACTCTACCTCCACTCTACCTCCACTCTACCTCTACTCTACCTCCTATCTACCTCTACTCTACCTCCTATCTACCTCCACTCTACCTCCACTCTACCTCTACTCTACCTCCTATCTACCTCCACTCTACCTCCACTCTACCTCCACTCTACCTCCACTCTACCTCTACTCTACCTCCACTCTACCTCCACTCTACCTCCACTCTACCTCTACTCTACCTCTACTCTACCTCTACTCTACCTCCACTCTACCTCCACTCTACCTCTACTCTACCTCTACTCTACCTCCTATCTACCTCTACTCTACCTCCACTCTACCTCTACTCTACCTCCACTCTACCTCTACTCTACCTCCTATCTACCTCTACTCTACCTCCTATCTACCTCCACTCTACCTCCACTCTACCTCTACTCTACCTCCACTCTACCTCCACTCTACCTCTAATCTACCTCCACTCTACCTCCACTCTACCTCTAATCTACCTCTACCTCCTATCTACCTCCTATCTACCTCCTATCTACCTCCACTCTACCTCCAATCTACCTCCACTCTACCTCCAATCTACCTCCACTCTACCTCCACTCTACCTCCACTCTACCTCCACTCTACCTCTACTCTACCTCTACTCTACCTCCACTCTACCTCCACTCTACCTCTACTCTACCTCCTATCTACCTCTACTCTACCTCCTATCTACCTCCACTCTACCTCCACTCTACCTCTACTCTACCTCCACTCTACCTCTACTCTACCTCTACTCTACCTCTACTCTACCTCCACTCTACCTCCACTCTACCTCTACTCTACCTCCTATCTACCTCTACTCTACCTCCACTCTACCTCCACTCTACCTCCACTCTACCTCTACTCTACCTCTAATCTACCTCTACCTCCTATCTACCTCTACTCTACCTCTACTCTACCTCTACTCTACCTCCTATCTACCTCCACTCTACCTCTACTCTACCTCTACTCTACCTCTACTCTACCTCCACTCTACCTCCACTCTACCTCCACTCTACCTCCACTCTACCTCTACTCTACCTCCACTCTACCTCCACTCTACCTCTAATCTACCTCTACCTCCTATCTACCTCTACTCTACCTCCACTCTACCTCTAATCTACCTCTACCTCCTATCTACCTCCAATCTACCTCCACTCTACCTCCTATCTACCTCCACTCTACCTCTACTCTACCTCTACTCTACCTCTACTCTACCTCTACTCTACCTCCACTCTACCTCCACTCTACCTCCACTCTACCTCTACTCTACCTCTACTCTACCTCTACTCTACCTCTACTCTACCTCCACTCTACCTCTACTCTACCTCCTATCTCTAATGTAATGATTCAACCCTTTCTCATCCATTGCAGTGCTTTTTAAAATGTATTTAGCCTTTATTTAATTTAGGTCAGTTGGTTCTGTGTTTCTGGCACTGGGCCTAGGAGTTGTTTGTGGACTAGAGTCTGTTTGGCACTGGGCCTAGGAGTTGTTTGTGGACTAGAGTCTGTTTGGCACTGGGCCTAGGAGTTGTTTCTGGACTAGAGTCTGTTTGGCTCCTATCTCTGTTTTGGCAATTGTTTGTGGAATCTGATTCAACTGTTTGGCACTTTTGTTTCTGGACTAGAGTCTGTTTGGCATTGCAGTGCTTTTTCTGGAATGTCTGTTTAGCCTGGACTAGAGTTGTTTAACTTAGGAGTTGGTTCTGGACTAGTCTGTTTGGCACTGGGCCTAGGAGTTGTTTGTGGACTAGAGTCTGTTTGGCACTGGGCCTAGGAGTTGTTTGTGGACTAGAGTCTGTTTGGCACTGGGCCTAGGAGTTGTTTCTGGACTAGAGTCTGTTTGGCACTGGGCCTAGGAGTTGTTTCTGGACTAGAGTCTGTTTGGCACTGGGCCTAGGAGTTGTTTCTGGACTAGAGTCTGTTTGGCACTGGGCCTAGGAGTAGTTTCTAGAGTCTGTTTGGCACTGGGCCTAGGAGTTGTTTCTGGACTAGAGTCTGTTTGGCACTGGGCCTAGGAGTTGTTTCTGGACTAGAGTCTGTTTGGAACTGGGCCTAGGAGTTGTTTCTGGACTAGAGTCTGTTTGGAACTGGGCCTAGGAGTTGTTTCTGGACTAGAGTCTGTTTGGCACTGGGCCTAGGAGTTGTTTCTGGACTAGTCTGTTTGGAACTGGGCCTAGGAGTTGTTTCTGGACTAGAGTCTGTTTGGCACTGGGCCTAGCAGTTGTTTCTGGACTAGAGTCTGTTTGGCACTGGGCCTAGGAGTTGTTTCTGGACTAGAGTCTGTTTGGAACTGGGCCTAGGAGTTGTTTGTGGACTAGAGTCTGTTTGGCACTGGGCCTAGGAGTTGTTTGTGGACTAGAGTCTGTTTGGCACTGGGCCTAGGAGTTGTTTCTAGACTAGAGTCTGTTTGGCACTGGGCCTAGGAGTTGTTTCTGGACTAGAGTCTGTTTGGCACTGGGCCTAGGAGTTGTTTCTGGACTAGAGTCTGTTTGGAACTGGGCCTAGGAGTTGTTTCTGGACTAGAGTCTGTTTGGCACTGGGCCTAGGAGTTGTTTCTAGACTAGAGTCTGTTTGGCACTGGGCCTAGGAGTTGTTTCTAGACTAGAGTCTGTTTGGCACTGGGCCTAGCAGTTGTTTGTGGGCATTGCCTATGTTCTGACCCGTTCTGTCTCCTCCTACCTAGTGGTGGCTCCTCCGCCAGCTCTGGCTGCAGTAGAGCAGAGCTCCAGTGGGGGGGGTCTCAACCCGTTCCTCAGCCCGGGAGCTGCAGTCCCCACATTCGGGGGCTTCGCGTTCTCACCCTTCGGTAAGTTGAAACCTAATAGTAGATAATGCTGAAACCAACTCTACAACTCTATTGGTCAAATCCAGTACTAGACGATGATAGTTGTGGGTTTTAGTCTGATGTGGAGACTTGCTCGACCTGTTGTTTTGAGGGAGACCTGTCGGATCAACCTGAAAGGTAGGTGTAGGAGCTAGTTGTACTTTAACATGACTCAGCCATCCCCAACAGCAGTGTTGCTCGACTCCGGTCCCCCTCCCCCCAACAGCCCAACTCCGGTCCCCCTCCCCCCAACAGCCCAACTCCGGTCCCCCTCCCCCAACAGCCCAACTCCGGTCCCCTCCCCCAACAGCCCAACTCCGGTCCCCCTCCCCCAACAGCCCAACTCCGGTCCCCCTCCCCCAACAGCCCAACTCCGGTCCCCCTCCCCCAACAGCCCAACTCCGGTCCCCCTCCCCCAACAGCCCAACTCCGGTCCCCCTCCCCCAACAGCCCAACTCCGGTCCCCCTCCCCCAACAGCCCAACTCCGGTCCCCCTCCCCCAACAGCCCAACTCCGGTCCCCCTCCCCCAACAGCCCAACTCCGGTCTCTCCCCCCAACAGCCCAACTCCGGTCCCCCAACTCTCCTCAACAGCCCAACTCTCGCTCAACAGCCCAACTCTCGCTCAACAGCCCAACTCCCCTCAACAGCCCAACTCCGGTCCCCCTCCCCCAACAGCCCAACTCCGGTCCCCCTCCCCCAACAGCCCAACTCCGGTCCCCCTCCCTCAACAGCCCAACTCCGGTCCCCCTCCCCCAACAGCCCAACTCCGGTCCCCTCCCCCAACAGCCCAACTCCGGTCCCCCTCCCCCAACAGCCCAACTCCGGTCCCCTCCCCCAACAGCCCAACTCCGGTCCCCCTCCCCCAACAGCCCAACTCCGGTCCCCCTCCCCCAACAGCCCAACTCCGGTCCCCCTCCCCCAACAGCCCAACTCCGGTCCCCCTCCCCCAACAGCCCAACTCCGGTCCCCCTCCCCCAACAGCCCAACTCCGGTCCCCCTCCCCCCAACAGCCCAACTCCGGTCCCCCTCCCCCCAACAGCCCAACTCCGGTCCCCCTCCCCCCAACAGCCCAACTCCGGTCTCTCCCCCAACAGCCCAACTCCGGTCTCTCCCCCAACAGCCCAACTCCGGTCTCTCCCCCCAACAGCCCAACTCTCCTCAACAGCCCAACTCTCCCTCAACAGCCCAACTCTCCCTCAACAGCCCAACTCTCCCTCAACAGCCCAACTCTCCCTCAACAGCCCAACTCTCCCTCAACAGCCCAACTCTCGCTCAACAGCCCAACTCTCGCTCAACAGCCCAACTCTCGCTCAACAGCCCAACTCTCGCTCAACAGCCCAACTCTCGCTCAACAGCCCAACTCTCGCTCAACAGCCCAACTCCCCCTCAACAGCCCAACTCCCCCTCAACAGCCCAACTCCCCCTCAACAGCCCAACTCCCCCTCAACAGCCCAACTCCCCCTCAACAGCCCAACTCCCCTCAACAGCCCAACTCCCCTCAACAGCCCAACTCCCCTCAACAGCCCAACTCCCCTCAACAGCCCAACTCCCCCTCAACAGCCCACCTCCCCCTCAACAGCCCAACTTCGGTCTCCTCTCCCCACAGCTCAACTCCGGTCCCCCTCAACAGCCCAACTCTGGAACAGCTCAACTCCGGATCCCCCCACAGCCCATCCGGTCCCCCCACAGCCCATCCGGTCCCCCTCAACAGCTCAACTCCGGTCCCCCTCCCCCACCCCTCTTCCCCCAACTCCGGTCCCCCTCCCCCACCCTTCCCCCAACTCTTCCCCCACAGCTCAACTCCGGTCCCCTCAACAGCCCAACTCTGGAACAGCCCAACTCCGGTCTCTCCCCCAACAGCCCAACTCCGGTCTCTCCCCAACAGCTCAACTCCGGACCCCCACAGCCCATCCGGTCCCCCTCAACAGCTCAACTCCGCCCCACAGCTCAACTCCGGTCCCCCTCCCCCAACAGCCCAACTCCAGTGATCCAGTCCCCCTCAACAGCCCAACTCCGGTCCCCCCACAGCCCAACTCCGGTCCCCCTCAACAGCTCAACTCCCCCACAGCTCAACTCCGTCCCCCTCCCCCAACAGCCCAACTCCAGTGATCCAGTCCCCCTCAACCCCAACTTCCCCCTCCCCACAGCCCAACTAAACTAAACTCCGGTCCCCCTCCCCCAACAGCCCAACTCCAGTGATCCAGTCCCCCTCAACAGCCCAACTCCGGTCACCCCCACAGCCCAACTCCGGTCACCCCCACAGCCCAACTCCGGTCACCCCCACAGCCCAACTCCGGTCCCCCTCCCCCAACAGCCCAACTCCGGTCACGCCCCACAGCCCAACTCCGGTCACCCCCAACAGCCCAACTCCAGTCCCCCCAACAGCCCAACTCCAGTGATCCAGTCCCCCTCAACAGCCCAACTCCGGTCCCCTTCAACAGCCCAACTCCAGTCCCCTTCAACAGCCCAACTCCGGTCCCCTTCAACAGCCCAACTCCGGTCCCCCTCAACAGCCCAACTCCGGTCCCCCTCAACAGCCCAACTCCGGTCCCCCTCAACAGCCCAACTCCGGTCCCCCTCAACAGCCCAACTCCGGTCCCCCTCAACAGCCCAAATCCGGTCCCCTCAACAGCCCAACTCCGGTCCCCCAACAGCCCAACTCCGGTCCCCCAACAGCCCAACTCCGGTCCCCCCAATAGCCCAACTCCGGTCCCCCAACAGCCCAACTCCGGTCCCCCAACAGCCCAACTCCGGTCCCCCAACAGCCCAACTCCGGTCCCCCCAACAGCCCAACTCCGGTCCCCCAATAGCCCAACTCCGGTCCCCCAACAGCCCAACTCCGGTCCCCCAACAGCCCAACTCCGGTCCCCCAACAGCCCAACTCCGGTCCCCCCAACAGCCCAACTCCGGTCCCCCCAACAGCCCAACCTCTGTCCCAGGTTGTATCTAATTTTTACAGTAAAGTGAAGACACATCACTATACAGCTGTGTCCCAGGTCTTCCTAGAGTTGTGCTGACTAACTCTTCTGTCGTCTCAGGATCCAAGCTCTCCTCCTCCTCCTCCAACGGCTCCAGACAGAGGATGATGCAGCGGAAGTCACGCAGGAAGCTGTAACTCAGGCAGAGAGAGCGGTTTTGCTGAAGAGGGAGAGGGGATGCCCAAGCGGAGGTTGTGACTGTGGGAAGACCGGTTGGAGAGAACCAGACGGGACCTCTCTCTTGTCAGACAATGTATTCACCTGTTGCTTTCAACAGTGATACAGTATCACTTTTTAAAGACATGATTTACAATTATGTATTTTTTTTCCCAGACATATTTAATTATAATAAATCAGTCTGTAATGAATGCTTTTAAGTGACACGATGAAATAAATACACAGATTTGCTTTTAAACTCATCTGTCTTGCTTCTTCATTCTGGTGGTGTATTCATTAGTGGGACACTGTTGCTAAATGTTTACGTCTGTTTGCTTCCTAGTCCTATAGCTGGCATCACAACACAAACGCAGGCCTAAGTAGGAAGTTCCTGTCCCACAGAGAATAAATCACTGAGCGTGGTACTGTAGTGTTAAATGCACTTTAACAAAAGTTGGAGCGTTGTGTTTGGGTTAGCATGTCGTTGGAGAACAGGTTAACGTGCCGTTTCACAACGTATGCGGTAATGTCTACCTGTCCTTGTCTCCATGGTTAGTCTGGGGTTTAACACGCATGTTATAGTGTGGTTAGTCTGGGGTCTGCCTATAATAGGCTGACCTCTGAAACCAGTCTACACTATAACAGGCGTGTGTTAGACCCCAGACTTACCAGTCCACACTATAACAGGTGTGTGTTAGACCCAGTCCACACTAACAGGTGTGTGTTAGACCCCAGACTTACCAGTCCACACTATAACAGGTGTGTGTTAGACCCCAGACTTACCAGTCTACACTATAACAGGTGTGTTAGACCCAGTCCACACTATAACAGGTGTGTGTTAGACCCCAGACTTACCAGTCTACACTATAACAGGTGTGTTAGACCCAGTCCACACTATAACAGGTGTGTGTTAGACCCAGTCCACACTATAACAGGTGTGTGTTAGACCCAGTCCACACTATAACAGGTGTGTTAGACCCAGTCCACACTATAACAGGTGTGTTAGACCCAGTCCACACTATAACAGGTGTGTGTTAGACCCAGTCCACACTATAACAGGTGTGTGTTAGACCCAGTCCACACTATAACAGGTGTGTTAGACCCAGTCCACACTATAACAGGTGTGTTAGACCCAGTCCACACTATAACAGGTGTGTTAGAACCAGTCCACACTATAACAGGTGTGTTAGAACCAGTCCACACTATAACAGGTGTGTGTTAGACCCAGTCCACACTATAACAGGTGTGTGTTAGACCCAGTCCACACTATAACAGGTGTGTTAGACCCAGTCCACACTATAACAGGCGTGTTAGACCCAGTCCACACTATAACAGGTGTGTTAGAACCAGTCCACACTATAACAGGTGTGTTAGAACCAGTCCACACTATAACAGGTGTGTGTTAGACCCAGTCCACACTATAACAGGTGTGTGTTAGACCCAGTCCACACTATAACAGGTGTGTTAGACCCAGTCCACACTATAACAGGCGTGTTAGACCCAGTCCACACTATAACAGGTGTGTTAGACCCAGTCTACACTATAACAGGTGTGTGTTAGACCCCAGACTAACCAGTCTACACTATAACAGGTGTGTGTTAGACCCAGTCCACACTATAACAGGTGTGTGTTAGACCCCAGACTAACCAGTCCACACTATAACAGGTGTGTTAGACCCAGTCCACACTATAACAGGTGTGTTAGACCCAGTCCACACTATAACAGGCGTGTTAGACCCAGTCCACACTATAACAGGTGTGTTAGACCCAGTCCACACTATAACAGGTGTGTTAGACCCAGTCCACACTATAACAGGTGTGTTAGACCCAGTCCACACTATAACAGGTGTGTTAGACCCAGTCCACACTATAACAGGTGTGTTAGACCCAGTCCACACTGTAACAGGCATGTTAAACCCCAGACTAACCAGTCCACACTCTCGGCTGATATAGTGTACCTATGATGAAAATTTACAGGCCTCTCTCATCTTTTTAAGTGGGAGAACTTGCACAATTGGTGGCTGAATAAATACTTTTTTGCCCCACTGTATACCCAGTGAGTCGCTCTGGATAAGAGCATCTGCTAAATGACTTAAATGTAAATGTATGCACTAGACATATACACCAGACATATACACCAGACATATACACTAGACATATACACCAGACATATACACTAGACATATACACTAGACATATACACTAGACATAGACATATACACCAGACATAGAAATATACACCAGACATATAAACCAGACATATACAGCAGACATATGCACTAGACATATACACTAGACATAGAAATATACACCAGACATATACACTAGACATATACACCAGACATATACACCAGACATATACACTAGACATATACACTAGACATATACACTAGACATAGACATATACACCAGACATATACACTAGACATATACACCAGACATATACACTAGACATATACACCAGACATATACACCAGACATATACACTAGACATATACACCAGACATATACACCAGACATATACACTAGACATATACACTAGACATATACACCAGACATATACACTAGACATATACACTAGACATATACACCAGACATATACACCAGACATATACACTAGACATATACACTAGACATATACACTAGACATATACACCAGACATATACACCAGACATATACACCAGACATATACACTAGACATATACACTAGACATATACACTAGACATATTGTGACGGCCCTGAATTTTTCTGAACCGTCTCAGTGCAGCTCCTTGCAATAGGGCGCTTTCCCTTTAATTCCCAATTAAATAGCCAGCATCAGCTGCACGAAAGGGGGGTTGTGATGGAGACGTGCATGAGGATGTGTTCAACCCTCAGTTCCGAAGCTTCTCTATTCCGTTTGTTTTGTTGCCGTTAAACGTGTGTTTTGTAGCCTAAGAGAGTTTACCCAGGATCGGATCCACTCTTCGCGTCCCTGGACTACACCTCTCCGTTCTCCGCTGGAGATCTATTGGCGGATTGGATTGTCTGACTACCACCTTTTTGTATACGGTATTTCATTTGTTTGGATGTGATGTATACTGTGATTTGTGTAGTTAGTGGTAGTTGAGGACTTAATTAAGAGTTGATCCGCTTTAAGGTTCTGTGGTAAAGTAATTGTTATATTGATTGTATGTTTAACACTGGGTTTACGCTACACGGAATGAACGGACAAACATCGCGTGACAAAAGTCACTTGAGTTCACTGAACTCCTTTACCGGGCTGGACTCTTTTTAGGCCCGAGGTACAGGACATTTCTGGAGGAACCAGAACTCATTGTGATATTATTATGTGTGTGTGTAATCATTGTTGTTGCTAATACAACCCACGCAACAGAATATAGTTGTTTTTGAAGTTCTTTCCAATGTTTTAAGGGTTTATGAAAAGTTTATTTCCATCCTGACTTTTACATAAGTCCTTTGTATTGGTGTAGACTTGACGGACCAGATGGGACTCATTCCCACCCAAACTAAAAGGAGAAACCAATGTTTTCTCTGGTAGGCACAACCTACCTGGCACCCCTATAAATAATAACCTCAAGTCAAAACCGTTACAATATACACTAGACATATACACCAGACATATACACCAGACATATACACTAGACATATACACTAGACATATGCACTAGACATATACACTAGACATAGACATATACACCAGACATGTACACTAGACATATACACTAGACATAGAAATATACACCAGACATATACACTAGACATATACACTAGACATATACACTAGACATATACACTAGACATATACACCAGACATATACACTAGACATAGACATATACACCAGACATGTACACTAGACATATACACTAGACATAGAAATATACACCAGACATATACACTAGACATATACACTAGACATATACACCAGACATATACACTAGACATATACACTAGACATAGAAATATACACCAGACATATACACCAGACATAGACATATACACCAGACATATACACTAGACATATACACTAGACATAGAAATATACACCAGACATATACACTAGACATATACACTAGACATAGAAATATACACCAGACATATACACCAGACATATACACTAGACATAGACATATACACCAGACATATACACCAGACATATACACTAGACATAGAAATATACACTAGACATATACACTAGACATATACACCAGACATATACACTAGACATATACACTAGACATATACACCAGACATATACACTAGACATATACACTAGACATAGACATATACACCAGACATATACACTAGACATAGACATATACACCAGACATAGAAATATACACCAGACATATAAACCAGACATATAAACCAGACATATACACTAGACATATACACTAGACATAGACATATACACCAGACATATACACTAGACATAGACATATACACCAGACATATACACCAGACATAGAAATATACACCAGACATATAAACCAGACATATACACCAGACATATACACCAGACATATACACCAGACATATACACTAGACATATACATATACACCAGACATATACACCAGACATAGAAATATACACCAGACATATAAACCAGACATATACACCAGACATATGCACTAGACATATACACTAGACATAGAAATATACACCAGACATATACACTAGACATATACACCAGACATATACACTATACATATACATATACACCAGACATATACACCAGACATAGAAATATACACTAGACATATACACCAGACATATACACTAGACATATACACTAGACATATACACTAGACATATACACCAGACATATACACTAGACATAGTGTTGGGTTGTTTTGGTTGGGTTGTTGGTGCTGGGTCATTAAGGTTGGGTCATTAAGGTTGGGCTGTTGGTGCTGGGTCATTAAGGTTGGGGTGTTGGTGCTGGGTCATTAAGGTTGGGCTGTTGGTGCTGGGTCATTAAGGTTGGGTTGTTGGTGCTGGATCATTAAGGTTGGGTCATTAAGGTTGGGCTGTTGGTGCTGGGTCATTAAGGTTGGGCTGTTGGTGCTGGGTCATTAAGGTTGGGTTGTTGGTGCTGGGTCATTAAGGTTGGGTTGTTGGTGCTGGGTCATTAAGTTTGGGTTGTTGGTGCTGGGTCATTAAGGTTGGGTCATTAAGGTTGGGCTGTTGGTGCTGGGTCATTAAGGTTGGGCTGTTGGTGCTGGGTCATTAAGGTTGGGTTGTTGGTGCTGGATCATTAAGGTTGGGCTGTTGGTGCTGGGTCATTAAGGTTGGGTTGTTGGTGCTGGGTCATTAAGGTTGGGCTGTTGGTGCTGGGTCATTAAGGTTGGGTTGTTGGTGCTGGATCATTAAGGTTGGGTTGTTGGTGCTGGGTCATTAAGTTTGGGTTGTTGGTGCTGGGTCATTAAGGTTGGGTTGTTGGTGCTGGGTCATTAAGGTTGGGCTGTTGGTGCTGGGTCATTAAGGTTGGGTCATTAAGGTTGGGCTGTTGGTGCTGGGTCATTAAGGTTGGGCTGTTGGTGCTGGGTCATTAAGGTTGGGTTGTTGGTGCTGGATCATTAAGGTTGGGTTGTTGGTGCTGGATCATTAAGGTTGGGTTGTTGGTGCTGGGTCATTAAGGTTGGGCTGTTGGTGCTGGGTCATTAAGGTTGGGTTGTTGGTGCTGGATCATTAAGGTTGGGTTGTTGGTGCTGGGTCATTAAGGTTGGGTTGTTGGTGCTGGGTCATTAAGGTTGGGCTGTTGGTGCTGGGTCATTAAGGTTGGGTTGTTGGTGCTGGATCATTAAGGTTGGGTCATTAAGGTTGGGCTGTTGGTGCTGGGTCATTAAGGTTGGGCTGTTGGTGCTGGGTCATTTTTTCATCTTGTTCTCTTGCGACAGACTGAGTGGAAAACGTCTCCGGTTCTGTTGACTGACTGAGTGGAAAACGTCTCCGGTTCTGTTGACTGACTGAGTGGAAAACGTCTCCGGTTCTGTTGACAGACTGAGTGGAAAACGTCTCCGGTTCTGTTGACTGACTGAGTGGAAAACGTCTCCGGTTCTGTTGACAGACTGAGTGGAAAACGTCTCCGGTTCTGTTGACAGACTGAGTGGAAAACGTCTCCGGTTCTGTTGACTGACTGAGTGGAAAACGTCTCCGGTTCTGTTGACTGACTGAGTGGAAAACGTCTCCGGTTCTGTTGACTGACTGAGTGGAAAACGTCTCCGGTTCTGTTGACTGACTGAGTGGAAAACGTCTCCGGTTCTGTTGACTGACTGAGTGGAAAACGTCTCCGGTTCTGTTGACTGACTGAGTGGAAAACGTCTCCGGTTCTGTTGACTGACTGAGTGGAAAACGTCTCCGGTTCTGTTGACTGACTGAGTGGAAAACGCCTCGGTTCTGTTGACTGACTGAGTGGAAAACGTGGTTCTGTTGACTGACTGAGTGGAAAACGTCTCCGGTTCTGTTGACTGACTGAGTGGAAAACGTCTCCGGTTCTGTTGACTGACTGAGTGGAAAACGTCTCCGGTTCTGTTGACTGACTGAGTGGAAAACGTCTCCGGTTCTGTTGACTGACTGAGTGGAAAACGTCTCCAGTTCTGTTGACTGACTGAGTGGAAAACGTCTCCGGTTCTGTTGACTGACTGAGTGGAAAACGTCTCCGGTTCTGTTGACTGACTGAGTGGAAAACGTCTCCGGTTCTGTTGACAGACTGAGTGGAAAACGTCTCCGGTTCTGTTGACTGACTGAGTGGAAAACGTCTCCGGTTCTGTTGACAGACTGAGTGTGTTTTGGCCCTCTGACAACCGTAAAAACGGTAGATAAGTTAAAAATGTTATGCATGTTATGAATTTGATGGTCATTCAGGTAAAATAGGTTGTCCTATCACAAGGCCAGCAGCATATCACCCTGCATCCCATTGCTGGCTTGCTTCTGAAGCTAAGCAGGGTTGGTCCTGGTCGGTCACTGGTAGGAGACCAGATGCTGCTGGAGGGCCAGTAGGAGTCACCCTTTCCTCTGGTCTACAAAGATATCCCAATACCCCAGAGAAGTGATTGGTGACAATGTACCCTTTTTTTAACTAGGCAAGTCAGGTAAGAACAATTCCTTATTTACAATGACGGCCAAACCCGGACGACGCTGAGCTAATTGTGCGCCGCCCATTGGGACTCCCAATCACGGCCCGGTTGTGATAGTCTGGATGTAGCGGGGTGAGTGACTGGTTTCCAGGAAGTCAGGCGCAGGAGAGCAGAGATGGGTGATAACAGGAGAACTTTAATATCCACCCTGGCCCAAAGGCACGGGCGAGGCAGCACAAAGCACAGCCACGGTAACATGAACCGGATTAAACAAAACAACCCTAGTGCAAGCCAACCTGTAGTGTAACACCCTACACAAAGAACAATTCCACACACAGACATGGGGGAAACAGAGGGTAATATACATTTAGTCTGATGAGGGAATGTGAACCAGGTGGGCGGGAAAACAAGACAAAACAAATGGAAAATGAAAGGTGGAGCGGCGATGGCTAGAAGACCAGTAACGTTGACCGCCGAACGCCGCCCGAACAAGGAGAGGAACCGACTTTGGCGGACACTGGATTCAAAGTCGTGACACTGGATTCAAACCAGGTTGTAGTGAAGCCTCTAGCACTGAGACCACTGGGCCACTTGGGAGCCACATTGCTCTGTGTAGGGTGCTGTCTTTCGGATGGGACGTTAATTGATAGACCAGGAAGTGATAGACCAGGAAGTGATAGACCAGGGAGTGATAGACCAGGGAGTGATAGACCAGGAAGTGATAGACCAGGAAGTGATAGACCAGGGAGTGATAGACCAGGAAGTGATAGACCAGGAAGTGATAGACCAGGAAGTGATAGACCAGGGAGTGATAGACCAGGAAGTGATAGACCAGGAAGTGATAGACCAGGAAGTGATAGACCAGGAAGTGATAGACCAGGGAGTGATAGACCAGGAAGTGATAGACCAGGAAGTGATAGACCAGGAAGTGACAGACCAGGGAGTGACAGACCAGGAAGTGATAGACCAGGAAGTGATAGACCAGGAAGTGATAGACCAGGGAGTGATAGACCAGGAAGTGATAGACCAGGAAGTGATAGACCAGGGAGTGATAGACCAGGAAGTGATAGACCAGGAAACACATTTACTTTTTTATTTTTTACCTTTATATAACTAGGCAAGTCAGTTCAGGGGCAGAACAATACATTTACCTTGTCGGCTCGGGGATTCAATTTCGCAACCTTTCGGTTACGAGTCCAACGCTCCCAACCACTAGGCTCCCTGCCGCCCCTACACTCTAACCACTAGGCTACCTGCCTCCCCTACACTCTAACCACTAGGCTACCTGTCTCCTCTACACTCTAACCACTAGGCTACCTGCCTCCCCTACACTCTAACCACTAGGCTACCTGCCTCCCCTACACTCTAACCACTAGGCTACCTGCCTCCCCTACACTCTAACCACTAGGCTACCTGCCTCCCCTACACTCTAACCACTAGGCTACCTGCCTCCCCTACACTCTAACCACTAGGCTACCTGCCTCCCCTACCCTCTAACCACTAGGCTACCTGCCTCCCCTACACTCTAACCACTAGGCTACCTGCCTCCCCTACACTCTAACCACTAGGCTACCTGCCTCCCCTACACTCTAACCACTAGGCTACCTGCCTCCCCTACACTCTAACCACTAGGCTACCTGCCACCCCTACACTCTAACCACTAGGCTACCTGCCTCCCCTACGCTCTAACCACTAGGCTACCTGCCGCCCCTACACTCTAACCACTAGGCTACCTGCCGCCCCTACACTCTAAACACTAGGCTACCTGCCTCCCCTACACTCTAACCACTAGGCTACCTGCCTCCCCTACACTCTAACCACTAGGCTACCTGCCTCCCCTACACTCTAACCACTAGGCTACCTGCCTCCCCTACACTCTAACCACTAGGCTACCTGCCTCCCCTACCCTCTAACCACTAGGCTACCTGCCTCCCCTACACTCTAACCACTAGGCTACCTGCCTCCCTACACTCTAACCACTAGGCTACCTGCCGCCCCTACACTCTAACCACTAGGCTACCTGCCTCCCCTACACTCTAACCACTAGGCTACCTGCCACCCCTACACTCTAACCACTAGGCTACCTGCCTCCCCTACGCTCTAACCACTAGGCTACCTGCCGCCCCTACACTCTAACCACTAGGCTACCTGCCGCCCCTACGCTCTAACCACTAGGCTACCTGCCGCCCCTACAGTCTAACCACTAGTCTACCTGCCGCCCCTACGCTCTAACCACTAGGCTACCTGCCGTCCCTACACTCTAACCACTAGGCTACCTGCCGTCCCTACACTCTAACCACTAGGCTACCTGCCGCCCCACACTCTAACCACTAGGCTACCTGCAGCCCCTACACTCTAACCACTAGGCTACCTGCCGTCCCTACACTCTAACCACTAGGCTACCTGCCGCCCCTACGCTCTAACCACTAGGCTACCTGCCGCCCCACACTCTAACCACTAGGCTACCTGCAGCCCCTACACTCTAACCACTAGGCTACCTGCCGTCCCTACACTCTAACCACTAGGCTACCTGCAGCCCCTACACTCTAACCACTAGGCTACCTGCAGCCCCTACACTCTAACCACTAGGCTACCTGCCGCCCCTACGCTCTAACCACTAGGCTACCTGCCGCCCCCACACTCTAACCACTAGGCTACCTGCCGTCCCTACACTCTAACAACTAGGCTACCTGCCGCCCCACACTATAACCACTAAGCTACCTGCTGCCTCTATACTCTAACCACTAGACTACCTGCCGCCCCACACTATAACCACTAAGCTACCTGCTGCCTCTACACTCTAACCACTAGGCTACCTGCCGCCCCACACTATAACCACTAAGCTACCTGCTGCCTCTACACTCTAACCACTAGGCTACCTGCCGCCCCACACTATAACCACTAGGCTACCTGCCGTCCCTACACTCTAACCACTAGGCTACCTGCCGCCCCACACTCTTACCACTAGGCGACCTGCCGTCCCTACACTCTAACCACTAGGCTACCTGCCGCCCCACACTCTAACCACTAGGCGACCTGCCGTCCCTACACTCTAACCACTAGGCTACCTGCAGCCCCTACGCTCTAACCACTAGGCTACCTGCCTCCCCTACACTCTAACCACAAGGCTACCTGCCTCCCCTACACTCTAACCACAAGGCTACCTGCCGCCCCTACACTCTAACCACTAGGCTACCTGCCTCCTCTACACTCTAACCACTAGGCTACCTGCCGCCCCTACACTCCAACCACTAGGCTACCTGCCGCCTCTACACTCTAACCACTAGGCTACCTGCCTCCTCTACACTCTAACCACTAGGCTACCTGCCGCCCCTACACTCTAACCACTAGGCTACCTGCCGCCTCTACACTCTAACCACTAGGCTACCTGCCTCCCCTACAATCTAACCACTAGGCTACCTGCCGCCCCTACACTCTAACCACTAGGCTACCTGCCGCCTCTACACTCTAACCACTAGGCTACCTGCCTCCCCTACCCTCTAACCACTAGGCTACCTGCCTCCCCTACACTCTAACCACTAGGCTACCTGCCTCCCCTACACTCTAACCACTAGGCTACCTGCCTCCCCTACACTCTAACCACAAGGCTACCTGCCTCCCCTACACTCTAACCACTAGGCTACCTGCCACCCCTACACTCTAACCACTAGGCTACCTGCCTCCCCTACGCTCTAACCACTAGGCTACCTGCCGCCCCTACACTCTAACCACTAGGCTACCTGCCGCCCCTACACTCTAAACACTAGGCTACCTGCCTCCCCTACACTCTAACCACTAGGCTACCTGCCTCCCCTACACTCTAACCACTAGGCTACCTGCCTCCCCTACACTCTAACCACTAGGCTACCTGCCTCCCCTACACTCTAACCACTAGGCTACCTGCCTCCCCTACCCTCTAACCACTAGGCTACCTGCCTCCCCTACACTCTAACCACTAGGCTACCTGCCTCCCCTACACTCTAACCACTAGGCTACCTGCCTCCCCTACACTCTAACCACTAGGCTACCTGCCTCCCCTACACTCTAACCACTAGGCTACCTGCCACCCCTACACTCTAACCACTAGGCTACCTGCCTCCCCTACGCTCTAACCACTAGGCTACCTGCCGCCCCTACGCTCTAACCACTAGGCTACCTGCCGCCCCTACGCTCTAACCACTAGGCTACCTGCCGCCCCTACAGTCTAACCACTAGTCTACCTGCCGCCCCTACGCTCTAACCACTAGGCTACCTGCCGTCCCTACACTCTAACCACTAGGCTACCTGCCGTCCCTACACTCTAACCACTAGGCTACCTGCCGCCCACACTCTAACCACTAGGCTACCTGCAGCCCCTACACTCTAACCACTAGGCTACCTGCCGTCCCTACACTCTAACCACTAGGCTACCTGCCGCCCCTACGCTCTAACCACTAGGCTACCTGCCGCCCCACACTCTAACCACTAGGCTACCTGCAGCCCCTACACTCTAACCACTAGGCTACCTGCCGTCCCTACACTCTAACCACTAGGCTACCTGCAGCCCCTACACTCTAACCACTAGGCTACCTGCAGCCCCTACACTCTAACCACTAGGCTACCTGCCGCCCCTACGCTCTAACCACTAGGCTACCTGCCGCCCCCACACTCTAACCACTAGGCTACCTGCCGTCCCTACACTCTAACAACTAGGCTACCTGCCGCCCCACACTATAACCACTAAGCTACCTGCTGCCTCTATACTCTAACCACTAGACTACCTGCCGCCCCACACTATAACCACTAAGCTACCTGCTGCCTCTACACTCTAACCACTAGGCTACCTGCCGCCCCACACTATAACCACTAAGCTACCTGCTGCCTCTACACTCTAACCACTAGGCTACCTGCCGCCCCCACACTATAACCACTAGGCTACCTGCCGTCCCTACACTCTAACCACTAGGCTACCTGCCGCCCACACTCTTACCACTAGGCGACCTGCCGTCCCTACACTCTAACCACTAGGCTACCTGCCGCCCACACTCTAACCACTAGGCTACCTGCCGTCCCTACACTCTAACCACTAGGCTACCTGCAGCCCCTACGCTCTAACCACTAGGCTACCTGCCTCCCCTACACTCTAACCACAAGGCTACCTGCCTCCCCTACACTCTAACCACAAGGCTACCTGCCGCCCCTACACTCTAACCACTAGGCTACCTGCCTCCTCTACACTCTAACCACTAGGCTACCTGCCGCCCCTACACTCCAACCACTAGGCTACCTGCCGCCTCTACACTCTAACCACTAGGCTACCTGCCTCCTCTACACTCTAACCACTAGGCTACCTGCCGCCCCTACACTCTAACCACTAGGCTACCTGCCGCCTCTACACTCTAACCACTAGGCTACCTGCCTCCCCTACACTCTAACCACTAGGCTACCTGCCGCCCCTACACTCTAACCACTAGGCTACCTGCCGCCTCTACACTCTAACCACTAGGCTACCTGCCTCCCCTACACTCTAACCACTAGGCTACCTGCCTCCTCTACACTCTAACCACTAGGCTACCTGCTTCCCCTACACTCTAACCACTAGGCTACCTGCCGCCCCTACACTTTAACCACTAGGCTACCTGCCGCCCCTACACTCTAACCACTAGGCTACCTGCCTCCCCTACACTCTAACCACTAGGCTACCTGCCATCCCCTACACTCTAACCACTAGGCTACCTGCCTCCCCTACACTCTAACCACTAGGCTACCTGCCGCCCCTACACTAGAACCACTAGGCTACCTGCCGCCCCTACACTCTAACCACTAGGCTACCTGCCACCCCTACACTCTAACCACTTGGCTACCTGCCACCCCTACAGTCTAACCACTAGGCTACCTGCCTCCCCTACACTCTAACCACTAGGCTACCTGCGGCCCCCACACTCTAACCACTAGGCTACCTGCCTCCCCTACACTCTAACCACTAGGCTACCTGCCTCCCCTACACTCTAACCACTAGGCTACCTGCCGCCCCTACACTCTAACCACTAGGCTACCTGCCACCCCTACACTCTAACCACTTGGCTACCTGCCACCCCTACACTCTAACCACTTGGCTACCTGCCTCCCCTACAGTCTAACCACTAGGCTACCTGCCTCCCCTACAGTCTAACCACTAGGCTACCTGCGGCCCCTACACTCTAACCACTAGGCTACCTGCCGCCCCTACACTCTAACGACTAGGCTACCTGCTTCCCCTACACTCTAACCACTAGGCTACCTGCCGCCCCTACACTCTAACCACTAGGCTACCTGCCGCCCCTACACTCTAACCACTAGGCTACCTGCCTCCCCTACACTCTAACCACTAGGCTACCTGCCATCCCCTACACTCTAACCACTAGGCTACCTGCCTCCCCTACACTCTAACCACTAGGCTACCTGCCGCCCCTACACTCTAACCACTAGGCTACCTGCCGCCCCTACACTCTAACCACTAGGCTACCTGCCGCCCCACACTATAACCACTAGGCTACCTGCCTCCCCTACACTCTAACCACTAGGCTACCTGCCGCCCCTACACTCTAACCACTAGGCTACCTGCCTCCCCTACACTCTAACCACTAGGCTACCTGCCTCCCCTACACTCTAACCACTAGGCTACCTGCCGCCCCTACACTCTAACCACTAGGCTACCTGCCTCCCCTACACTCTAACCACTAGGCTACCTGCCTCCCCTACACTCTAACCACTAGGCTACCTGCCTCCCCTACACTCTAACCACTAGGGTACCTGCCTCCCCTACACTCTAACCACTAGGCTACCTGCTGCCCCTACACTCTAACCACTAGGCTACCTGCCGCCCCTACACTCTAACCACTAGGCTACCTGTGGCCCCTACACTCTAACCACTAGGCTACCTGCCTCCCCTACACTCTAACCACTAGGCTACCTGCCACCCCTACACTCTAACCACTACGCTACCTGCCTCCCCTACACTCTAACCACTAGGCTACCTGCCTCCCCTACACTCTAACCACTAGGCTACCTGCCGCCCCTACACTCTAACCACTAGGCTACTTGCCGCCCCACACTCTAACCACTAGGCTACCTGCCGCCCCTATGCTCTAACCACTAGGCTACTTGCCGCCCCACACTCTAACCACTAGGCTACCTGCCGCCCCTACACTCTAACCACTAGGCTACCTGCCGCCCCTACACTCTAACCACTAGGCTACTTGCTGCCCCACACTCTAACCACTAGGCTACCTGCCGCCCCTACACTCTAACCACTAGGCTACCTGCCGCCCCACACTATAACCACTAGGCTACCTGCCGCCCCTACACTCTAACCACTAGGCTACCTGCCGCCCCTACACTCTAACCACTAGGCTACCTGCCGCCCCACACTATAACCACTAGGCTACCTGCCGCCCCTACACTCTAACCACTAGGCTACCTGCCGCCCCTACACTCTGACCACTAGGCTACCTGCCGCCCCTACGCTCTAACCACTAGGCTACCTGCCGCCCCACACTATAACCACTAGGCTACCTGCCGCCCCTACACTCTAACCACTAGGCTACCTGCCGCCCTACACTCTGACCACTAGGCTACCTGCCGCCCCTACGCTCTAACCACTAGGCTACCTGCCGCCCCACACTATAACCACTAGGCTACCTGCCGCCCCTACACTCTAACCACTAGGCTACCTGCCGCCCCACACTATAACTACTAGGCTACTAGCCGCCCCACACTATAACCACTAGGCTACCTGCCGCCCCTACACTCTAACCACTAGGCTACCTGCCGCCCCTACACTCTAACCACTAGGCTACCTGCCGCCCCCACACTATAACCACTAGGCTACCTGCCGCCCCTACACTCTAACCACTAGGCTACCTGCCGCCCCTACAGTCTGACCACTAGGCTACCTGCCGCCCCTACGCTCTAACCACTAGGCTACTTGCCGCCCCACACTCTAACCACTAGGCTACCTGCCGCCCCTACACTCTAACCACTAGGCTACCTGCCGCCCCACACTATAACTACTAGGCTACTAGCCGCCCCACACTATAACCACTAGGCTACCTGCCGCCCCTACACTCTAACCACTAGGCTACCTGCCGCCCCTACACTCTAACCACTAGGCTACCCTGCCCCCTCTACACTCTAACCACTAGGCTACCCTGCCGCCCCTACACTATAACCACTAGGCTACCTGCCGCCCCACACTATAACCACTAGGCTACCTGCCGCCCCTACACTCTAACCACTAGGCTACCGTGCCGCCTCTACACTATAACCACTAGGCTACCTGCCGCCCCTACACTCTAACCACTAGGCTACCTGCCGCCCCTACACTCTGACCACTAGGCTACCTGCCGCCCCTACGCTCTAACCACTAGGCTACCTGCCGCCCCACACTATAACCACTAGGCTACTTGCCGCCCCACACTCTAACCACTAGGCTACCTGCCGCCCCTACACTCTAACCACTAGGCTACCTGCCGCCCCTACACTCTAACCACTAGGCTACTTGCCGCCCCACACTCTAACCACTAGGCTACCTGCCGCCCCTACACTCTAACCACTAGGCTACCTGCCGCCCCTACACTATAACCACTAGGCTACCTGCCGCCCCTACACTCTAACCACTAGGCTACCTGCCGCCCCTACACTCTAACCACTAGGCTACCTGCCGCCCCACACTATAACCACTAGGCTACCTGCCGCCCCTACACTCTAACCACTAGGCTACCTGCCGCCCCTACACTCTGACCACTAGGCTACCTGCCGCCCCTACGCTCTAACCACTAGGCTACCTGCCGCCCCACACTATAACCACTAGGCTACCTGCCGCCCCTACACTCTAACCACTAGGCTACCTGCCGCCCCACACTATAACTACTAGGCTACTAGCCGCCCCACACTATAACCACTAGGCTACCTGCCGCCCCTACACTCTAACCACTAGGCTACCTGCCGCCCCTACACTCTAACCACTAGGCTACCTGCCGCCCCACACTATAACCACTAGGCTACCTGCCGCCCCTACACTCTAACCACTAGGCTACCTGCCGCCCCTACAGTCTGACCACTAGGCTACCTGCCGCCCCTACGCTCTAACCACTAGGCTACTTGCCGCCCCACACTCTAACCACTAGGCTACCTGCCGCCCCTACACTCTAACCACTAGGCTACCTGCCGCCCCACACTATAACTACTAGGCTACTAGCCGCCCCACACTATAACCACTAGGCTACCTGCCGCCCCTACACTCTAACCACTAGGCTACCTGCCGCCCCACACTATAACCACTAGGCTACCTGCCGCCCCTACACTCTAACCACTAGGCTACCTGCCGCCCCTACACTCTGACCACTAGGCTACCTGCCGCCCCTACGCTCTAACCACTAGGCTACCTGCCGCCCCACACTATAACCACTAGGCTACCTGCCTCCCCTACACTCTAACCACTAGGCTACCTGCCGCCCCTACACTCTAACCACTAGGCTACCTGCCGCCTCTACACTCTAACCACTAGGCTACCTGCCGCCCCTACACTCTAACCACTAGGCTACCTGCCGCCTCTACACTCTAACCACTAGGCTACCTGCCGCCCCTACACTCTAACCACTAGGCTACCTGCTGCCTCTACACTCTAGCCACTAGGCTACCTGTCTCCTCTACACTCTAGCCACTAGGCTACCTGCCTCCCCTACACTCTAACCACTAGGCTACCTGCCGCCCCTACGCTCTAACCACTAGGCTACTTGCCGCCCCACACTCTAACCACTAGGCTACCTGCCGCCCCTACACTCTAACCACTAGGCTACCTGCCGCCCCTACACTCTAACCACTAGGCTACTTGCCGCCCCACACTCTAACCACTAGGCTACCTGCCGCCCCTACACTCTAACCACTAGGCTACCTGCCGCCCCTACACTCTAACCACTAGGCTACCTGCCGCCCCACACTATAACCACTAGGCTACCTGCCGCCCCTACACTCTAACCACTAGGCTACCTGCCGCCCCTACACTCTAACTACTAGGCTACTAGCCGCCCCACACTATAACCACTAGGCTACCTGCCGCCTCTACACTCTAACCACTAGGCTACCTGCCGCCCCTACACTCTAACCACTAGGCTACCTGCCGCCTCTACACTCTAACCACTAGGCTACCTGCCGCCCCTACACTCTAACCACTAGGCTACCTGCTGCCTCTACACTCTAGCCACTAGGCTACCTGTCTCCTCTACACTCTAGCCACTAGGCTACCTGCCTCCCCTACACTCTAACCACTAGGCTACCTGCCGCCCCTACGCTCTAACCACTAGGCTACTTGCCGCCCCACACTCTAACCACTAGGCTACCTGCCGCCCCTACACTCTAACCACTAGGCTACCTGCCGCCCTACACTCTAACCACTAGGCTACTTGCCGCCCACACTCTAACCACTAGGCTACCTGCCGCCCTACACTCTAACCACTAGGCTACCTGCCGCCCACACTATAACCACTAGGCTACCTGCCGCCCTACACTCTAACCACTAGGCTACCTGCCGCCCTACACTCTAACTACTAGGCTACTAGCCGCCCCACACTATAACCACTAGGCTACCTGCCGCCCTACACTCTAACCACTAGGCTACCTGCCGCCCCACACTATAACCACTAGGCTACCTGCCGCCCCTACACTCTAACCACTAGGCTACCTGCCGCCCCTACACTCTGACCACTAGGCTACCTGCCGCCCCTACGCTCTAACCACTAGGCTACCTGCCGACCCACACTATAACCACTAGGCTACCTGCCTCCCCTACACTCTAACCACTAGGCTACCTGCCGCCCCTACACTCTAACCACTAGGCTACCTGCCGCCTCTACACTCTAACCACTAGGCTACCTGCCGTCCCTACACTCTAACCACTAGGCTACCTGCCGCCTCTACACTCTAACCACTAGGCTACCTGCCGCCCCTACACTCTAACCACTAGGCTACCTGCTGCCTCTACACTCTAGCCACTAGGCTACCTGTCTCCTCTACACTCTAACCACTAGGCTACCTGCCGGCCCACACTCTAACCACTAGGCTACCTGCCGCCCCACACTCTAACCACTAGGCTACCTGCCTCCTCTACACTCTAACCACTAGGCTACCTGCCGCCCCACACTCTAACCACTAGGCTACCTGCCGCCCCTACACTCTAACCACTAGGCTACCTGCCACCCCACACTCTAACCACTAGGCTACCTGCCGCCTCTACACTCTAACCACTAGGCTACCTGCCGGCCCTACACTCTAACCACTAGGCTACCTGCCGCCCCACACTCTAACCACTAGGCTACCTGCCGCCTCTACACTCTAACCACTAGGCTACCTGCCGCCCCTACACTCTAACCACTAGGCTACTTGCCGCCCCCACACTCTAACCACTAGGCTACCTGCCGCCCCTACACTCTAACCACTAGGCTACCTGCCGCCCCACACTATAACCACTAGGCTACCTGCCGCCCCTACACTCTAACCACTAGGCTACCTGCCGCCCCTACACTCTAACTACTAGGCTACTAGCCGCCCCACACTATAACCACTAGGCTACCTGCCGCCCCTACACTCTAACCACTAGGCTACCTGCCGCCCCACACTATAACCACTAGGCTACCTGCCGCCCCTACACTCTAACCACTAGGCTACCTGCCGCCCCTACACTCTGACCACTAGGCTACCTGCCGCCCCTACGCTCTAACCACTAGGCTACCTGCCGACCCACACTATAACCACTAGGCTACCTGCCTCCCCTACACTCTAACCACTAGGCTACCTGCCGCCCCTACACTCTAACCACTAGGCTACCTGCCGCCCCTACACTCTAACCACTAGGCTACCTGCCGCCTCTACACTCTAACCACTAGGCTACCTGCCGCCCCTACACTCTAACCACTAGGCTACCTGCTGCCTCTACACTCTAGCCACTAGGCTACCTGTCTCCTCTACACTCTAACCACTAGGCTACCTGCCGGCCCACACTCTAACCACTAGGCTACCTGCCGCCCCACACTCTAACCACTAGGCTACCTGCCTCCTCTACACTCTAACCACTAGGCTACCTGCCGCCCCACACTCTAACCACTAGGCTACCTGCCGCCCCTACACTCTAACCACTAGGCTACCTGCCACCCCACACTCTAACCACTAGGCTACCTGCCGCCTCTACACTCTAACCACTAGGCTACCTGCCGGCCCTACACTCTAACCACTAGGCTACCTGCCGCCCCACACTCTAACCACTAGGCTACCTGCCGCCTCTACACTCTAACCACTAGGCTACCTGCCGCCCCTACACTCTAACCACTAGGCTACCTGCCGCCCCACACTCTAACCACTAGGCTACCTGCCGCCTCTACACTCTAGCCACTAGGCTACCTGTCTCCTCTACACTCTAACCACTAGGCTACCTGCCGGCCCACACTAACCACTAGGCTACCTGCCGCCCCACACTCTAACCACTAGGCTACCTGCCTCCTCTACACTCTAACCACTAGGCTACCTGCCGCCCCACACTCTAACCACTAGGCTACCTGCCGCCCCTACACTCTAACCACTAGGCTACCTGTCGCCCCTACACTCTAACCACTAGGCTACCTGCCGCCCCTACACTCTAACCACTAGGCTACCTGCCGGCCCACACTATAACCACTAGGCTACCTGCCGCCCCTACACTCTAACCACTAGGCTACCTGCCGCCCTACACTCTAACCACTAGGATACCTGCCGCCTCTACACTCTAACCACTAGGCTACTAGCCGCCCCTACACTCTAACCACTAGGCTACCTGCCGCCTCTACACTCTAACCACTAGGCTACCTGCCGCCCCTACACTCTAACCACTAGGCTACTTGCCGCCCCACACTCTAACCACTAGGCTACGTGCCGCCTCTACACTCTAGCCACTAGGCTACCTGTCTCCTCTACACTCTAACCACTAGGCTACCTGCCGCCCACACTCTAACCACTAGGCTACCTGCCGCCCCACACTCTAACCACTAGGCTACCTGCCTCCTCTACACTCTAACCACTAGGCTACCTGCCGCCCCACACTCTAACCACTAGGCTACCTGCCGCCCCTACACTCTAACCACTAGGCTACCTGCCGCCTCTACACTCTAACCACTAGGCTACCTGCCGCCCCTACACTCTAACCACTAGGCTACCTGCCGCCCCACACTCTAACCACTAGGCTACCTGCCGCCTCTACACTCTAACCACTAGGCTACCTGTCTCCTCTACACTCTAACCACTAGGCTACCTGCCGGCCCACACTCTAACCACTAGGCTACCTGCCGCCCCACACTCTAACCACTAGGCTACCTGCCTCCTCTACACTCTAACCACTAGGCTACCTGCCGCCCCACACTCTAACCACTAGGCTACCTGCCGCCCCTACACTCTAACCACTAGGCTACCTGCCGCCCCTACACTCTAACCACTAGGCTACCTGCCGCCCCTACACTCTAACCACTAGGCTACCTGCCGGCCCACACTATAACCACTAGGCTACCTGCCGCCCCTACACTCTAACCACTAGGCTACCTGCCGTCCCTACACTCTAACCACTAGGATACCTGCCGCCTCTACACTCTAACCACTAGGCTACTAGCCGCCCCTACACTCTAACCACTAGGCTACCTGCCGCCTCTACACTCTAACCACTAGGCTACCTGCCGCCCCTACACTCTAACCACTAGGCTACTTGCCGCCCCACACTCTAACCACTAGGCTACGTGCCGCCTCTACACTCTAGCCACTAGGCTACCTGTCTCCTCTACACTCTAACCACTAGGCTACCTGCCGGCCCACACTCTAACCACTAGGCTACCTGCCGCCCCACACTCTAACCACTAGGCTACCTGCCTCCTCTACACTCTAACCACTAGGCTACCTGCCGCCCCACACTCTAACCACTAGGCTACCTGCCTCCTCTACACTCTAACCACTAGGCTACCTGCCGCCCCACACTCTAACCACTAGGCTACCTGCCGCCTCTACACTCTAACCACTAGGCTACCTGCCGCCCCTACACTCTAACCACTAGGCTACTTGCCGCCCCACACTCTAACCACTAGGCTACGTGCCGCCTCTACACTCTAGCCACTAGGCTACCTGTCTCCTCTACACTCTAACCACTAGGCTACCTGCCGGCCCACACTCTAACCACTAGGCTACTCTGCCGCCCCACACTAACCACTAGGCTACCTGCCCCACACTCTAACCACTAGGCTACCTGCCGCCCCACACTCTAACCACTAGGCTACCTGCCTCCTCTACACTCTAACCACTAGGCTACCTGCCGCCCCACACTCTAACCACTAGGCTACCTGCCTCCTCTACACTCTAACCACTAGGCTACCTGCCGCCCCACACTCTAACCACTAGTCTACCTGCCGCCCCTACACTCTAACCACTAGGCTACCTGCCTCCTCTACACTCTAACCACTAGGCTACCTGCCGCCCCACACTCTAACCACTAGGCTACCTGCCGCCCCTACACTATAGCCTGAAGTTAAAGAAGAACATGAAAGACTTACACGCAGTGAGTATTCTGTAAACATCACCTTTTTTATACACGAGGAGAGGTCCTCAAGACACACACATAGGACTGTGAACACACCAAGCGACACAACAAGCTGGAGCAGTAGCCGAGTCTTGCCAGGTACATGTTGAAAGATTTGTGTATTTTAAAAACTGATTGTTAAAAGGAATTTATAAATAATTGAATACTTTGTGCTCACAACAGTGTCAAATGTGAGAGAGCAGGCCAGATGACCAAGTGGCTGAACAACAGCTGGCTGACCAACCAGGATGCAGAGGACATGGAGACGGTCTCAGTGGACCAGACAGAATGGGACAGTCAAGAGAGCGTCTGTATCCGCGTCTGCTGGATACTCCAGGCATGGTGGGTAGTTTTTTAACAAAAACATTAGACTTGAATTTGATTCTGTTTGCCTGTCTGACGCGACCCACGTGACTCACAGCGTAGGGAGAGCTGTGACCACATTGGTCCAGAAAGGAGGTTGTTCATTAATGCATCATTTGCTGATAAATTGTGCGACGAGGTTTCATTGGTTCACTCAGAGGAGATCTCTTATTGTTTAGATTAGAAAATCCAAACGTTGTAATAGAAAGGGGGCGGGGCTCAGGGGCTGTGTGTGGCCAACCAGTAAACGTTGTAATAGAAAGGGGGCGGGGCTCAGGGGCTGTGTGTGGCCAACCAGTAAACGTTGTAATAGAAAGGGGGCGGGGCTCAGGGGCTGTGTGTGGACAACCAGTAAACGTTGTAATAGAAAGGGGGCGGGGCTCAGGGGCTGTGTGTGGCCAACCAGTAAACGTTGTAATAGAAAGGGGGCGGGGCTCAGGGGCTGTGTGTGGACAACCAGTAAACGTTGTAATAGAAAGGGGCGGGGCTCAGGGGCTGTGTGTGGCCAACCAGTAAACGTTGTAATAGAAAGGGGGCGGGGCTCAGGGGCTGTGTGTGGACAACCAGTAAACGTTGTAATAGAAAGGGGGCGGGGCTCAGGGGCTGTGTGTGGCCAACCAGTAAACGTTGTAATAGAAAGGGGGCGGGGCTCAGGGGCTGTGTGTGGCCAACCAGTAAACGTTGTAATAGAAAGGGGGCGGGGCTCAGGGGCTGTGTGTGGCCAACCAGTAAACGTTGTAATAGAAAGGGGGCGGGGCTCAGGGGCTGTGTGTGGACAACCAGTAAACGTTGTAATAGAAAGGGGGCGGGGCTCAGGGGCTGTGTGTGGCCAACCAGTAAACGTTGTAATAGAAAGGGGGCGGGGCTCAGGGGCTGTGTGTGGCCAACCAGTAAACGTTGTAATAGAAAGGGGGCGGGGCTCAGGGGCTGTGTGTGGCCAACCAGTAAACGTTGTAATAGAAAGGGGGCGGGGCTCAGGGGCTGTGTGTGGCCAACCAGTAAACGTTGTAATAGAAAGGGGGCGGGGCTCAGGGGCTGTGTGTGGACAACCAGTAAACGTTGTAATAGAAAGGGGGCGGGGCTCAGGGGCTGTGTGTGGCCAACCAGTAAACGTTGTAATAGAAAGGGGCGGGGCTCAGGGGCTGTGTGTGGCCAACCAGTAAACGTTGTAATAGAAAGGGGGCGGGGCTCAGGGGCTGTGTGTGGCCAACCAGTAAACGTTGTAATAGAAAGGGGCGGGGCTCAGGGGCTGTGTGTGGACAACCAGTAAACGTTGTAATAGAAAGGGGCGGGGCTCAGGGGCTGTGTGTGGCCAACCAGTAAACGTTGTAATAGAAAGGGGCGGGGCTCAGGGGCTGTGTGTGGCCAACCAGTAAACGTTGTAATAGAAAGGGGCGGGGCTCAGGGGCTGTGTGTGGCCAACCAGTAAACGTTGTAATAGAAAGGGGGCGGGGCTCAGGGGCTGTGTGTGGCCAACCAGTAAATGTTGTAATAGAAAGGGGGCGGGGCTCAGGGGCTGTGTGTGGCCAACCAGTAAACGTTGTAATAGAAAGGGGGCGGGGCTCAGGGGCTAATCCAGGGGCTAATCCACGCCTCTACTTCACACCGCTACTTCACGTCGCTACTTCACGTCGCTACTTCACGCCGCTACTTCACGCCTCTACTTCACGTCGCTACTTCACGTCGCTACTTCACGCCGCTACTTCACGCCTCTACTTCACGCCTCTACTTCACGCCGCTACTTCACGTCGCTACTTCACGCCGCTACTTCACGCCTCTACTTCACGCCTCTACTTCACGCCGCTACTTCACGCCGCTACTTCACGCCGCTACTTCACGCCGCTACTTCACGCCTCTACTTCACGTCGCTACTTCACGTCGCTACTTCACGCCGCTACTTCACGTCGCTACTTCACGCCTCTACTTCACGCCTCTACTTCACGCCGCTACTTCACGTCGCTACATCACGCCGCTACTTCACGCCGCTACTCCACGTCGCTACTTCACGTCACTCCACTACTTCACGTCGCTACTTCACGCCGCTACTCCACGTCGCTACTTCACGTCACTCCGCTACTTCACGTCGCTACTTCACGCCGCTACTTCACGTGGCTACTTCACGTGGCTACTTCACGTGGCTACTTCACGTTGCTACTTCACGCCGCTACTTCACGCCGCTACTTCACGCCGCTACTTCACGCCGCTACTTCACGCCGCTACTTCACGTGGCTACTTCACGCCGCTACTTCACGCCGCTACTTCACGCCGCTACTTCACGCCGCTACTTCACGCCGCTACTTCACGCCGCTACTTCACGCCGCTACTTCACGCCGCTACTTCACGTCGCTACTTCACGTCACTCCGCTACTTCACGCCGCTACATCACGCCGCTACATCACGCCGCTACTTCACGTCGCTACTTCACGCCGCTACTTCACGCCGCTACTTCACGCCGCTACTTCACGTGGCTACTTCACGCCGCTACTTCACGCCGCTACTTCACGCCGCTACTTCACGCCGCTACTTCACGCCGCTACTTCACGCCGCTACTTCACGCCGCTACTTCACGCCGCTACTTCACGTCGCTACTTCACGTCACTCCGCTACTTCACGCCGCTACATCACGCCGCTACATCACGTCGCTACTTCACGCCGCTACTTCACGCCGCTACTTCACGCCGCTACATCACGCCGCTACTTCACGTGGCTACTTCACGTGGCTACTTCACGTCGCTACTTCACGCCGCTACTTCACGCCTCTACTTCACGCCGCTACTTCACGCCTCTACTTCACGCCTCTACATCACGCCGCTACATCACGCCGCTACTTCACGCCTCTACTTCACGCCGCTACTTCACGTCGCTACTTCACGCCTCTACTTCACGTCGCTACTTCACGCCGCTACTTCACGCCTCTACTTCACGTCGCTACTTCACGCCGCTACTTCACGTCGCTACTTCACGCCGCTACTTCACGTCGCTACTTCACGCCGCTACTTCACGCCGCTACTTCACGCCTCTACTTCACGCCTCTACATCACGCCGCTACATCACGCCGCTACTTCACGCCTCTACTTCACGCCGCTACTTCACGTCGCTACTTCACGCCGCTACATCACGCCGCTACTTCACGCCTCTACTTCACGTCGCTACATCACGCCGCTACATCACGTCGCTACTTCACGTCGCTACTTCACGTCGCTACTTCACGCCTCTACTTCACGTCGCTACTTCACGCCGCTACTTCACGTGGCTACTTCACGTTGCTACTTCACGCCTCTACTTCACGTCGCTACTTCACGCCGCTACTTCACGCCGCTACTTCACGCCGCTACATCACGCCTCTACTTCACGCCGCTACTTCACGCCTCTACTTCACGTCGCTACTTCACGCCGCTACTTCACGCCGCTACTTCACGCCGCTACATCACGCCGCTACTTCACGTGGCTACTTCACGTGGCTACTTCACGTCGCTACTTCACGCCGCTACTTCACGTCGCTACTTCACGCCGCTACTTCACGCCGCTACTTCACGCCTCTACTTCACGCCTCTACATCACGCCGCTACATCACGCCGCTACTTCACGCCTCTACTTCACGCCGCTACTTCACGTCGCTACTTCACGCCGCTACATCACGCCGCTACTTCACGCCTCTACTTCACGTCGCTACTTCACGCCGCTACTTCACGCCTCTACTTCACGTCGCTACTTCACGCCGCTACTTCACGCCTCTACTTCACGTCGCTACTTCACGCCGCTACTTCACGCCTCTACTTCACGTCGCTACTTCACGCCGCTACTTCACGTCGCTACTTCACGCCGCTACTTCACGCCTCTACTTCACGCCTCTACTTCACGCCGCTACTTCACGCCTCTACTTCACGCCTCTACTTCACGTCGCTACATCACGCCGCTTGTTTCCACATCACCAACAAACTATCATAGATCAAACACACCAAGACAGTTGTGAAGAGGACACGACAACACCTTTCCCCTCTCAGGAGACTGAAAAGATTTGGCATGGGTCCCCAGATCCTCAAAAAGTTTGACAGCTGCACCATCGAGAGCATCCTGGGGCCAAGCTTCCTGCCATCCAGGACCTCTATACCAGGTGGTGTCAGAGAAAGGCCCCATAAAATTGTCAAAAACTCAAGTCACCCTAGTCATAGACTGTTCTCTCTGCTACTGCACGGCAAGCGGTACCGGAGCACCATGTCTAGGTCCAAGAGGCTTCTAAACAGCTTCTACCCCCAAGCCATAAAACAGATGAACAATTAATCAAATGGCCACCCGTACTATTTACATTGACACACCACCTCATTTGTTTTTACACTGCTGCTACTCACTGTTTATTATCTATGCATAGTCACTTTGCATGTACAAATTACCTCGACTAACCTGTAACCCCATACATTGACTCGGTACTGGTACCCCCTGTATATAGCCTCATTATTGCTCTTTTATTGTGTTACTTTTTATTATCTTCTTAACCAACAATTCAGTTCAAGAAATAGAAATAAGGGCTTGTAAGTAAGCATTTCACGGTAAGGTCTACTACACCTGTTGTATTCAGCACGTGACAAAGTTTGATTTGAATCCTACAGGTTAGTATATATATATATATATATAATACTACAGGTTAGTATATATAATACTACTACAGATTAGTATATATAATACTACAGGTTAGTATATATAATAATACTGCAGGTTAGTATATATAATACTACTACAGATTAGTATATATAATACTACTACAGGTTAGTATATATATATATATATAAAATACAACTACAGTTTAGTATATATAATAATACTGCAGGTTAGTATATATATATACATAATAATACTACAGGTTAATATATAAAATACTACTACAGGTTAGCATATATAATACTACAACAGGTTCAGACATGTTTCATGACATCAGTTCAGACCAGCATATCTTTTCAGTTCATAAAGATATTTTTTACATTCATATACAGAGAAAATAAATCCTTTTTGGACACAACGATTATATACAGTGCAGTGATCTATGATTTCCATTCTAGATTTGGTCCTTTTTATTGGCAGACATTTTGGAATCATTTCAGAAAACAACATGACTTGAAAGTTACCTATTCCACTCCTCACGTTCTTTGCATAAATAAAGCAAATAGATACATCTAGGATCTTCTGTCGTATGGTGACCAACAGGCACTTTGGAATGGGAATCTAAAAATGTAGAATTAAAGAAAAGACATTTGGACAACCTGGTCTCCTCAATATTACTATTATTTTTTTTTTTAAAGAAAGAGCCTTTATAAGCATGGTATTATAAAATACAATGTTAAAACCATATTTCTAGCCAATACATCTATTTGAGTGTAGAAGAGAAAGAGAGGATGTTTTATGTTTATATCTTATATAACATAGGATGAACTCTACAGATCGGGACTCCAGATCATCAGATGAAATGTCGTCCTGAAGGACAAAACACAGCATAGCGGACGGCGGCTGTGCAGATCCCCTGCTGGGTGGCGATAAAAGCTGGTGATTCAACGTGGAGAATCGTCTGAAAATTACCAGAAAATTAACACAGCCATCTGCTTTCAACCGTTTGTCGACGAGGTCTGTTTTGTCCTTATTAACACTGCATATTAATATCATCATTACACCATATCATTACACCATATGATAACACCATATCATTACACCATATGATAACACCATATGATAACACCGTATGATAACCCCATATGATAACACCGTATGATAACTCCATATGATAACACCATATGATAACACCATATCATTACACCATATGATAACACCATATTATAACACCATATGATAACACCATATGATAACACCGTATGATAACCCCATATGATAACCCCATATGATAACACCATATCATTACACCATATCATTACACCATATGATAACACCATATGATAACACCATATGATAACACCATATGATAACACCGTATGATAACACCATATGATAACACCATATGATAACACCATATTATAACACCATATGATAACACCATATGATAACACCATATGATAACACCATATGATAACACCATATGATAACCCCATATGATAACACCATATGATAACACCGTATGATAACATCATATCATAACACCATATGATAACACCATATGATAACACCATATGATAACACCGTATGATAACCCCATATGATAACACCGCATGATAACCCCATATGATAACACCATATGATAACATCATATCATAACACCATATGATAACATCATATCATAACACCGTATGATAACACCATATGATAACATCATATCATAACACCATATGATAACACCATATGATAACACCATATGATAACACCATATGATAACACCATATGATAACACCATATGATAACACTGTATGATAACACCATATGATAACACCGTATGATAACACCATATGATAACACCGTATGATAACACCGTATCATGTGATAACACCATATGATAACACCATATGATAACACCATATGATAACACCGTATGATAACACTGTATGATAACACCATGTGATAACACCATATGATAACACCCTATGATAACACCATATCATTACACCATATGATAACACCGTACGATAACACTGTATGATAACACCGTATGATAACACCATGTGATAACACCATATGATAACACCCTATGATAACACCATATGATAACACCGTATGATAACACCATATGCTAACACCATATGATAACACCATGTGATAACACCATATGATAACACCATATGATAACACCGCATATGATAACACCATATGATAACACCGTATGATAACACCATATGATAACACCGTATGATAACTCCGTATGATAACACCATGTGATAACACCATATGATAACACCGTATGATAACACTGTATGATAACACCATGTGATAACACCATATGATAACACCATATGATAACACCCTATGATAACACCGTATGATAACACCATATGATAACACCATATGATAACACCATATGATAACACCATATGATAACACCATATGATAACACCATATGATAACACCATATGATAACACCATATGATAACACCATATGATAACACCATATGATAACACCATATGATAACACCATATGATAACACCATATGATAACACCATATGATAACACCATATGATAACACCATATGATAACACCATATGATAACACCATATGATAACACCATATCATAACACCATATGATAACACCGCATCATAACACCATATTATAACACCATATGATAACACCATATGATAACACCATATGATAACACCATATGATAACACTGTATGATAACACCATATGATAACATCATATCATAACACCATATGATAACACCATATGATAACACTGTATGATAACACCATATGATACCACCATATGATAACACCATATGATAACACCATATGATAACACCATATGATAACACCGTATGATAACACCATATGATAACACCATATGATAACACCATATGATAACACCATATGATAACACCATATGATAACACCATATGATAACACCATGTGATAACACTGTATGATAACACCATATGATAACACCATATGATAACACCGTATGATAACACTGTATGATAACACCATATGATAACACCATATCATTACACCATATGATAACACCGTACGATAACACTGTATGATAACACCATATGATAACACCATATCATTACACCATATGATAACACCATATGATAACACCATATGATAACACCATATGATAACACCATATGATAACACCATATGATAACACCATATGATAACACCATGCATAACACCATATGATAACACCATATGATAACACCATATGATAACACCATATGATAACACCATATGATAACACCATATGATAACACCATATGATAACACCATATGATAACACCATATGATAACACCATATGATAACACCATATGATAACACCATATGATAACACCATATGATAACACCATATGATAACACCATATGATAACACCATATGATAACACCATATGATAACACCATATGATAACACCATATGATAACACCATATGATAACACCATATGATAACATCATATGATAACACCATATGATAACACCATATGATAACACCATATGATAACACCATATGTTAACACCCTATGATAACACCATATCATTACATATCAACACTGCTCAAATTGTAAAAATAAAAAACAAAGAAGCAAAAACAGTTATTAAATACTACAGTGAGTCTATCAAACATTAAGAACACGTCCTAATATTGAGTTGGACCTCTTTTTGCCCTCAGGACAGCCTCAATTCATCGGGGAGTGGATTCTACAAGGTGTTGAAAGTGTTCCACAGGGATGCTGGCCCATGTTCACCCACAGTTGTGTCAAGATGGCTGGATGTCCTTCGGGTGGTTGACCTTTCTTGATACACACGGGAAACTGTTGAGCGTGAAAAACCCAGTTGCAGTTGTTGCCACTCAAACCGGTGCGCCTGGCAGCTACTACCATACCCCGTTCTAAGGCAGCTACTACCATACCCCGTTCTAAGGCAGCTACTACCATACCCCGTTCTAAGGCAGCTACTACCATACCCCGTTCTAAGGCAGCTACTACCATACCCCGTTCTAAGGCAGCTACTACCATACCCCGTTCTAAGGCAGCTACAACCATACCCCGTTCTAAGGCAGCTACAACCATACCCCGTTCTAAGGCAGCTACTACCATACCCGTTCTAAGGCAGCTACTACCATACCCGTTCTAAGGCAGCTACTACCATACCCCGTTCTAAGGCAGCTACTACCATACCCCGTTCTAAGGCAGCTACTACCATACCCCGTTCTAAGGCAGCTACTACCATACCCCGTTCTAAGGCAGCTACAACCATACCCCGTTCTAAGGCAGCTACTACCATACCCCGTTCTAAGGCAGCTACTACCATACCCCGTTCTAAGGCAGCTACTACCATACCCCGTTCTAAGGCAGCTACTACCATACCCCGTTCTAAGGCAGCTACTACCATACCCCGTTCTAAGGCAGCTACTACCATACCCGTTCTAAGGCAGCTACTACCATACCCCCGTTCTAAGGCAGCTACAACCATACCCCGTTCTAAGGCAGCTACTACCATACCCCGTTCTAAGGCAGCTACTACCATACCCCGTTCTAAGGCAGCTACTACCATACCCCGTTCTAAGGCAGCTACTACCATACCCCGTTCTAAGGCAGCTACTACCATACCCCGTTCTAAGGCAGCTACAACCATACCCCGTTCTAAGGCAGCTACTACCATACCCCGTTCTAAGGCAGCTACTACCATACCCCGTTCTAAGGCAGCTACTACCATACCCCGTTCTAAGGCAGCTACTACCATACCCCGTTCTAAGGCAGCTACTACCATACCCCGTTCTAAGGCAGCTACTACCATACCCCGTTCTAAGGCAGCTACTACCATACCCCGTTCTAAGGCAGCTACAACCATACCCCGTTCTAAGGCAGCTACTACCATACCCCGTTCTAAGGCAGCTACTACCATACCCCGTTCTAAGGCAGCTACTACCATACCCCGTTCTAAGGCAGCTACTACCATACCCCGTTCTAAGGCAGCTACAACCATACCCCGTTCTAAGGCAGCTACAACCATACCCCGTTCTAAGGCAGCTACTACCATACCCATTCTAAGGCAGCTACTACCATACCCCGTTCTAAAAACAAAGCTACTACCATACCCCGTTCTAAGGCAGCTACTACCATACCCCGTTCTAAGGCAGCTACTACCATACCCCGTTCTAAGGCAGCTACTACCATACCCCGTTCTAAGGCAGCTACAACCATACCCCGTTCTAAGGCAGCTACTACCATACCCCGTTCTAAGGCAGCTACTACCATACCCCGTTCTAAGGCAGCTACTACCATACCCCGTTCTAAGGCAGCTACTACCATACCCGTTCTAAGGCAGCTACTACCATACCCCGTTCTAAGGCAGCTACTACCATACCCCGTTCTAAGGCAGCTACTACCATACCCCGTTCTAAGGCAGCTACAACCATACCCCGTTCTAAGGCAGCTACTACCATACCCCGTTCTAAGGCAGCTACTACCATACCCCGTTCTAAGGCAGCTACTACCATACCCCGTTCTAAGGCAGCTACTACCATACCCCGTTCTAAGGCAGCTACAACCATACCCCGTTCTAAGGCAGCTACAACCATACCCGTTCTAAGGCAGCTACAACCATACCCCGTTCTAAGGCAGCTACTACCATACCCCGTTCTAAGGCAGCTACTACTATACCCGTTCTAAGGCAGCTACTACCATACCCGTTCTAAGGCAGCTACTACCATACCCCGTTCTAAGGCAGCTACTACCATACCCCGTTCTAAGGCAGCTACTACCATACCCCGTTCTAAGGCAGCTACTACCATACCCCGTTCTAAGGCAGCTACAACCATACCCCGTTCTAAGGCAGCTACAACCATACCCCGTTCTAAGGCAGCTACTACCATACCCCGTTCTAAGGCCTTTCAATATGTTGTCTTGTCCATTACCCCTCTGAATGGCACACAGACACAATCCATGTCTCAAGGTTTAAAAATCATCCTTTAACTGGTCTCCTCACCTTCATCTACACTGATTGAAGTGGATTTAACAAGTGACATCAATAAGGGATCATAGCTTTCACCTGGATTCACCTGGTCCGTCTGTCATGGAAAGAGCAGGTGTTCCTAATGTTTTGTCCACATTGAACCATGAGCTGTTTTCATTGTGTTGACATACTGTGTACCAATGGCTGATATAGAAAATAAAGGACCACATTTCACCACCTTATTTTTCAACGACATAAAACATCTAAGTTACAATAGTTACTGAAGCGTTTTACAGACATGTCTGAGATCTGGTTGGTCTCTCTCTGGATCCTGGTCATATCAGAGCTATAGAGATCTGGTTGGTCTCTCTCTGGATCCTGGTCATATCAGAGCTATAGAGATCTGGTTGGTCTCTCTCTGGATCCTGGTCATATCAGAGCTATAGAGAGATATCAGAGCTATAGAGATCTGGTTGGTCTCTCTCTCTGGGTCATCAGAGCTATAGAGATCTGGTTGGTCTCTCTCTGGATCCTGGTCATATCAGAGCTATAGAGATCTGGTTGGTCTCTCTCTCTGGATCCTGGTCATATCAGAGCTATAGAGATCTGGTTGGTCTCTCTCTCTGGATCCTGGTCATATCAGAGCTATAGAGATCTGGTTGGTCTCTCTCTGGATCCTGGTCATATCAGAGCTATAGAGATCTGGTTGGTCTCTCTCTGGATCCTGGTCATATCAGAGCTATAGAGATCTGGTTGGTCTCTCTCTGGATCCTGGTCATATCAGAGCTATAGAGATCTGGTTGGTCTCTCTCTGGATCCTGGTCATATCAGAGCTATAGAGATCTGGTTGGTCTCTCTCTGGATCCTGGTCATATCAGAGCTATAGAGATCTGGTTGGTCTCTCTCTGGATCCTGGTCATATCAGAGCTATAGAGATCTGGTTGGTCTCTCTCTGGATCTGGTCATATCAGAGCTATAGAGATCTGGTTGGTCTCTCTCTCTGGATCCTGGTCATATCAGAGCTATAGAGATCTGGTTGGTCTCTCTCTGGATCCTGGTCATATCAGAGCTATAGAGATCTGGTTGGTCTCTCTCTCTGGATCCTGGTCATATCAGAGCTATAGAGATCTGGTTGGTCTCTCTCTGGATCCTGGTCATATCAGAGCTATAGAGATCTGGTTGGTCTCTCTCTCTGGATCCTGGTCATATCAGAGCTATAGAGATCTGGTTGGTCTCTCTCTGGATCCTGGTCATATCAGAGCTATAGAGATCTGGTTGGTCTCTCTCTGGATCCTGGTCATATCAGAGCTATAGAGATCTGGTTGGTCTCTCTCTGGATCCTGGTCATATCAGAGCTATAGAGATCTGGTTGGTCTCTCTCTCTGGATCCTGGTCATATCAGAGCTATAGAGATCTGGTTGGTCTCTCTCTGGATCCTGGTCATATCAGAGCTATAGAGATCTGGTTGGTCTCTCTCTCTGGATCCTGGTCATATCAGAGCTATAGAGATCTGGTTGGTCTCTCTCTGGATCCTGGTCATATCAGAGCTATAGAGATCTGGTTGGTCTCTCTCTCTGGATCCTGGTCATATCAGAGCTATAGAGATCTGGTTGGTCTCTCTCTCTGGATCCTGGTCATATCAGAGCTATAGAGATCTGGTTGGTCTCTCTCTGGATCCTGGTCATATCAGAGCTATAGAGATCTGGTTGGTCTCTCTCTCTGGATCCTGGTCATATCAGAGCTATAGAGATCTGGTTGGTCTCTCTCTGGATCCTGGTCATATCAGAGCTATAGAGATCTGGTTGGTCTCTCTCTGGATCCTGGTCATATCAGAGCTATAGAGATCTGGTTGGTCTCTCTCTGGATCCTGGTCATATCAGAGCTATAGAGATCTGGTTGGTCTCTCTCTGGATCCTGGTCATATCAGAGCTATAGGGATCTGGTTGGTCTCTCTCTGGATCCTGTTCATATCAGAGCTATAGAGATCTGGTTGGTCTCTCTCTCTGGATCCTGGTCATATCAGAGCTATAGAGATCTGGTTGGTCTCTCTCTGGATCCTGGTCATATCAGAGCTATAGAGATCTGGTTGGTCTCTCTCTGGATCCTGGTCATATCAGAGCTATAGAGATCTGGTTGGTCTCTCTCTGGATCCTGGTCATATCAGAGCTATAGAGATCTGGTTGGTCTCTCTCTCTGGATCCTGGTCATATCAGAGCTATAGAGATCTGGTTGGTCTCTCTCTCTGGATCCTGGTCATATCAGAGCTATAGAGATCTGGTTGGTCTCTCTCTGGATCCTGGTCATATCAGAGCTATAGAGATCTGGTTGGTCTCTCTCTGGATCCTGGTCATATCAGAGCTATAGAGATCTGGTTGGTCTCTCTCTCTGGATCCTGGTCATATCAGAGCTATAGAGATCTGGTTGGTCTCTCTCTCTGGATCCTGGTCATATCAGAGCTATAGAGATCTGGTTGGTCTCTCTCTGGATCCTGGTCATATCAGAGCTATAGAGATCTGGTTGGTCTCTCTCTCTGGATCCTGGTCATATCAGAGCTATAGAGATCTGGTTGGTCTCTCTCTCTGGATCCTGGTCATATCAGAGCTATAGAGATCTGGTTGGTCTCTCTCTCTGGATCCTGGTCATATCAGAGCTATAGAGATCTGGTTGGTCTCTCTCTCTGGATCCTGGTCATATCAGAGCTATAGAGATCTGGTTGGTCTCTCTCTGGATCCTGGTCATATCAGAGCTATAGAGATCTGGTTGGTCTCTCTCTGGATCCTGGTCATATCAGAGCTATAGAGATCTGGTTGGTCTCTCTCTGGATCCTGGTCATATCAGAGCTATAGAGATCTGGTTGGTCTCTCTCTGGATCCTGGTCATATCAGAGCTATAGAGATCTGGTTGGTCTCTCTCTGGATCCTGGTCATATCAGAGCTATAGAGATCTGGTTGGTCTCTCTCTCTGGATCCTGGTCATATCAGAGCTATAGAGATCTGGTTGGTCTCTCTCTGGATCCTGGTCATATCAGAGCTATAGAGATCTGGTTGGTCTCTCTCTGGATCCTGGTCATATCAGAGCTATAGAGATCTGGTTGGTCTCTCTCTGGATCCTGGTCATATCAGAGCTATAGAGATCTGGTTGGTCTCTCTCTGGATCCTGGTCATATCAGAGCTATAGAGATCTGGTTGGTCTCTCTCTGGATCCTGGTCATATCAGAGCTATAGAGATCTGGTTGGTCTCTCTCTCTGGATCCTGGTCATATCAGAGCTATAGAGATCTGGTTGGTCTCTCTCTGGATCCTGGTCATATCAGAGCTATAGAGATCTGGTTGGTCTCTCTCTGGATCCTGGTCATATCAGAGCTATAGAGATCTGGTTGGTCTCTCTCTCTGGATCCTGGTCATATCAGAGCTATAGAGATCTGGTTGGTCTCTCTCTGGATCCTGGTCATATCAGAGCTATAGAGATCTGGTTGGTCTCTCTCTGGATCCTGGTCATATCAGAGCTATAGAGATCTGGTTGGTCTCTCTCTCTGGATCCTGGTCATATCAGAGCTATAGAGATCTGGTTGGTCTCTCTCTGGATCCTGGTCATATCAGAGCTATAGAGATCTGGTTGGTCTCTCTCTGGATCCTGGTCATATCAGAGCTATAGGGATCTGGTTGGTCTCTCTCTGGATCCTGGTCATATCAGAGCTATAGAGATCTGGTTGGTCTCTCTCTGGATCCTGGTCATATCAGAGCTATAGGATCTGGTTGGTCTCTCTCTGGATCCTGGTCATATCAGAGCTATAGAGATCTGGTTGGTCTCTCTCTGGATCCTGGTCATATCAGAGCTATAGAGATCTGGTTGGTCTCTCTCTCTGGATCCTGGTCATATCAGAGCTATAGAGATCTGGTTGGTCTCTCTCTGGATCCTGGTCATATCAGAGCTATAGAGATCTGGTTGGTCTCTCTCTGGATCCTGGTCATATCAGAGCTATAGAGATCTGGTTGGTCTCTCTCTGGATCCTGGTCATATCAGAGCTATAGAGATCTGGTTGGTCTCTCTCTGGATCCTGGTCATATCAGAGCTATAGAGATCTGGTTGGTCTCTCTCTCTGGATCCTGGTCATATCAGAGCTATAGAGATCTGGTTGGTCTCTCTCTCTGGATCCTGGTCATATCAGAGCTATAGAGATCTGGTTGGTCTCTCTCTCTGGATCCTGGTCATATCAGAGCTATAGAGATCTGGTTGGTCTCTCTCTGGATCCTGGTCATATCAGAGCTATAGAGATCTGGTTGGTCTCTCTCTCTGGATCCTGGTCATATCAGAGCTATAGAGATCTGGTTGGTCTCTCTCTCTATATATGGCTCTGTGTCAGGTCACGACCTCAGAGGAGACAACCTGTATGGCACTACATGATGTAGAATAACAGCAAAAGCCACAATATGGCATCACATTTTACATCCCCCCAATATTGTAATTATTTGGTGAATATATTGTTCATGTCAAAGAATACATTTATATCACATTATATGAGAGAGCCTGTCTAGTGGGAGGAGTTAGTTACTCTATGAGAGAGCCTGGCTAGTGGGAGGAGTTAGTTACTCTATGAGAGAGCCTGGCTAGTGGGAGGACTTAGTTACTCTATGAGAGAGCCTGTCTAGTGGGAGGAGTTAGTTACTCTATGAGAGAGCCTGGCTAGTGGGAGGAGTTAGTTACTCTATGAGAGAGCCTGGCTAGTGGGAGGACTTAGTTACTCTATGAGAGAGCCTGGCTAGTGGGAGGAGTTAGTTACTCTATGAGAGAGCCTAGCTAGTGGGAGGAGTTAGTTACTCTATGAGAGAGCCTGGCTAGTGGGAGGAGTTAGTTACTCTATGAGAGAGCCTGGCTAGTGGGAGGAGTTAGTTACTCCATGAGAGAGTCTGGCTAGTGGGAGGAGTTAGTTACTATATGAGAGAGCCTGTCTATTGGGAGGAATTAGTTCCTCTATGAGAGAGTCTGGCTAGTGGGAGGAGTTAGTAACTATATGAGAGAGCCTAGCTAGTGGGAGGAGTTAGTTACTACATGAGAGAGCCTGGCAAGTGGAGGGAGTTAATTACTCTATCAGAGAGCCTGGCTAGTGGGAGGAGTTAGTTACTCCATGAGAGAGCCTGGCTAGTGGGAGGAATTAGTTACTCTATGAGAGAGCCTGGCTAGTGGGAGGAGTTAGTTACTCCATGAGAGAGCCTGGCTAGTGGGAGGAGTTAGTTACTCTATGAGAGAGCCTGGCTAGTGGGTGGAATTAGTTACTCTATGAGAGTCTGGCTAGTGGGAGGAGTTAGTTACTATATGAGAGAGCCTGTCTAGTGGGAGGATGAGAGAGTCTGGCTAGTGGGAGGAGTTAGTTACTCTATGAGAGAGCTTGGCTAGTGGGAAGAGTTAGTTACTCTATGAGAGAGTCTGGCTAGTGGGAGGAGTTAGTTACTCTATGAGAGATCTTGGCTAGTGGTAGGAGTTAGTTACTCTATGAGAGAGCCTGGCTAGTGGAGGAGTTAATTACTCTATCAGAGAGCCTGGCTAGTGGGAGGAGTTAGTTACTCCATGAGAGAGCCTGGCTAGTGGGAGGAATTAGTTACTCTATGAGAGAGCCTGGCTAGTGGGAGGAGTTAGTTACTCCATGAGAGAGCCTGGCTAGTGGGAGGAGTTAGTTACTCTATGAGAGAGCCTGGCTAGTGGGTGGAATTAGTTACTCTATGAGAGAGTCTGGCTAGTGGGAGGAGTTAGTTACTATATGAGAGAGCCTGTCTAGTGGGAGGAATTAGTTCCTCTATGAGAGAGTCTGGCTAGTGGGAGGAGTTAGTTACTCTATGAGAGAGCTTGGCTAGTGGGAGGAGTTAGTTACTCTATGAGAGAGTCTGGCTGGGAGTGGGAGGGCTAGTTAGTTAGTTACTCTATGAGAGAGCCTGGCTAGTGGGAGGAGTTAGTTACTCTATGAGAGAGCCTGGCTAGTGGGAGGAGTTAGTTACTCTATGAGAGAGCCTGGCTAGTGGGAGGAGTTAGTTACTCTATGAGAGAGTCTGGCTAGTGGGAGGAGTTAGTTACTATATGAGAGAGCCTGTCTAGTGGGAGGAATTAGTTCCTCTATGAGAGAGTCTGGCTAGTGGGAGGAGTTAGTTACTCTATGAGAGAGCTTGGCTAGTGGGAGGAGTTAGTTACTCTATGAGAGAGTCTGGCTAGTGGGAGGAGTTAGTTACTCTATGAGAGAGCTTGGCTAGTGGGAGGAGTTAGTTACTCTATGAGAGAGCCTGGCTAGTGGGAGGAGTTAGTTACTCTATGAGAGAGCCTGGCTAGTGGGAGGAGTTAGTTACTCCATGAGAGAGTCTGGCTAGTGGGAGGAGTTAGTTACTATATGAGAGAGCCTGTCTATTGGGAGGAATTAGTTCCTCTATGAGAGAGTCTGGCTAGTGGGAGGAGTTAGTTACTCTATGAGAGAGCTTGGCTAGTGGGAAGAGTTAGTTACTCTATGAGAGAGTCTGGCTAGTGGGAGGAGTTAGTTACTCTATAAGAGAGCCTGGCTAGTGGTAGGAGTTAGTTACTCCATGAGAGAGTCTGGCTAGTGGGAGGAGTTAGTTACTATATGAGAGAGCTGTCTATTGGGAGGAATTAGTTCTCTATGAGCTGGCTAGTGGGAGGAGTTAGTAACTATATGAGAGAGCCTAGCTAGTGGGAGGAGTTAGTTACTACATGAGAGAGCCTGAGAGGGAGTTAATTACTCTGGCTGGCTAGTGGGAGGAGTTAGTTACTCTATGAGAGAGCCTGGCTAGTGGGAGGAATTAGTTACTCTATGGCTAGAGGAGTTAGTTACCTGGCTAGTGGGAGGAGTTAGTTACTCTGAGAGAGCCTGAGTGGGAGAGTCTGGCTAGTGGGAGGAGTTAGTTACTCTGAGAGAGCCTGGCTAGTGGGTGGAATTAGTTACTCTATGAGAGAGTCTGGCTAGTGGGAGGAGTTAGTTACTATATGAGAGAGCCTGTCTAGTGGGAGGAATTAGTTCCTCTATGAGAGAGTCTGGCTAGTGGGAGGAGTTAGTTACTCTATGAGAGAGCCTGTCTAGTGGGAGGAGTTAGTTACTCCTGGCTAGTGGGAGGAATTAGTTACTCTATGAGAGAGCCTAGCTAGTGGGAGGAGTTAGTTACTCTATGAGAGAGCCTGGCTAGTGGGAGGAGTTAGTTACTCTATGAGAGAGCTTGGCTAGTGGGAGGAGTTAGTTACTCTATGAGAGAGCCTAGCTAGTGGGAGGAGTTAGTTACTCTATGAGAGAGTCTGGCTAGTGGGAGGAGTTAGTTACTCTATGAGAGAGCTTGGCTAGTGGGAGGAGTTAGTTACTCTATGAGAGATCCTGGCTAGTGGGAGGAGTTAGTTACTCTATGAGAGAGCCTGGCTAGTGGGAGGAGTTAGTTACTCTATGTTTGAACATATTATTTGTAAGAGAGCATCAACTCTTCTTATTTTGTAAAGAACAAATATATATATAAATAACTAGATAACTAAATAACATGTATCTGAATTGTCTGGGAAGATAAGTGGTTGGTGAGGGGTCTGAGCCAATTACACAATCCGGTGGGCGAGTGGGGTCTCAGCCAATTCAGGTGTTCTGCTTAAGGGTGGGCGAGGTCTCAGCTAGGTGTGTCAGCCAATCAGATGGGCAGGTTGAGTGTGGACGGTGTCTCGGCCAGGGGTTTGAGACAATCAGGTGGGCAGGTTGAGTGTGGACGGTGTCTCGGCCAGGGGTTTGAGACAATCAGATGGGCAGGTTGAGTGTGGACGGTGTCTCGGCCAGGGGTTTGAGACAATCAGGTGGGCAGGTTGAGTGTGGACGGTGTCTCGGCCAGGGGTTTGAGACAATCAGGTGGGCAGGTTGAGTGTGGACGGTGTCTCGGCCAGGGGTTTGAGACAAACAGGTGGGCAGGTTGAGTGTGGACGGTGTCTCGGCCAGGGGTTTGAGACAATCAGATGGGCAGGTTGAGTGTGGACGGTGTCTCGGCCAGGGGTTTGAGACAATCAGATGGGCAGGTTGAGTGTGGACGGTGTCTCGGCCAGAGGGCCCACCATGCGTATCTGTAAGGCGGAGGAGCTCTTGGAACTGAGCATGGAGAGCTGTGTTCCCCCGTTGACACCGCTGCTGACCAGGGATGGGTGGCGCTGCTGATGCTTCAGATCCACGGTAAAGTACCGGTTCACCCTCCAGCTACGCCACTTCCTCTTGATCTCAGACTGCACCTGGAATAACAGACAACAACAGATTTATAATGTAACAGTCTAGTCCACTAGGTGGTTACTAAACAATAACAGAGTTATAATGTAACAGTCTAGTCCACTCGGTGGTTACTAAACAATAACAGAGTTACAATGTAACAGTCTAGTCCTCTAGGTGGTTACTAAACAATAACAGAGTTATAATGTAACAGTCTAGTCCACTAGGTGGTTACTAAACAATAAGAGTTACAATGTAACAGTCTAGAACACTAGGTGGTTACTAAACAATAAGAGTTACAATGTAACAGTCTAGTCCACTAGGTGGTTACTAAACAATAACAGAGTTATAATGTAACAGTCTAGTCCACTAGGTGGTTACTAAACAATAACAGAGTTATAATGTAACAGTCTAGTCCACTAGTCCACAATAACAGTCTAGGTGGTTACTAAACAATAAGAGTTACAATGTAACAGTCTAGTCCACTAGGTGGTTACTAAACAATAACAGAGTTATAATGTAACAGTCTAGTCCACTAGGTGGTTACTAAACAATAACAGAGTTATAATGTAACAGTCTAGTCCACTAGGTGGTTACTAAACAATAACAGAGTTATAATGTAACAGTCTAGTCCACTAGGTGGTTACTAAACAATAACAGAGTTACAATGTAACAGTCTAGTCCACTAGGTGGTTACTAAACAATAACAGAGTTATAATGTAACAGTCTAGTCCACTAGGTGGTTACTAAACAATAACAGAGTTATAATGTAACAGTCTAGTCCACTAGGTGGTTACTAAACAATAAGAGTTACAATGTAACAGTCTAGAACACTAGGTGGTTACTAAACAATAACAGAGTTATAATGTAACAGTCTAGTCCACTAGGTGGTTACTAACACTAATAATTAGTATAATACTGCAGGCAGTTATTCATAATGACACTGGGCTATAATTAGCTGACGCAATCATCAGATGCCATTCACATCGGATACCATGTCTAGAGAGGGTAAAGAAGCCTCCTACCTCTCCATTGAGGAAACAGTAGAGGACAGCCACAACAAAACCCTGGAAAGGGAAAGAAGAAGAGAGATGAGCAGTTCGATTGCACTTTTCAACAATGCTCTCAGAGTTACTGCTATTCCACTAACCCACCGTCTTAGAAGGAGTGTGTTACCTGGAAAGATCCCAGGCCCAGCTCAAACACCAGCCTCTCCTTCTTGCTGACGTCCTCTGGTGAGAAGGCAAACACAGTGTAGTGGATCCCGAAGAGGGGGATGAGTAAAAGGGTGGACCGAGCCAGACGCCTGACAACAACACATCATATTGTTACTACTTATACAAAACCAATACACAACACAACATTGTCACAACCTTAGAACAACAAATACACAACGTTATACTGTTTCAACCTTAGAAAAACCAATACACAATATTGCACTGTTTCAATATTAGCACAACTAATACAACTATAATAAAATTAACACACATCACTGTTACAAGCTTAGAACAACAAATACACAACATACACATTACAGCAGAAACCTTAGAACAACGAATACACAACATTACACTGTAACAACCTGAGAACAACAAACATACAACACTCTTACAACCGTCGAACAACCAATACATTCCTGTCACAACCTAAGAGAAACCAACACACAACAAGAACAACTAACAGGCAACATTATATATCCTACTAATAACAACACTGCTACAACCTGACTAACACTCAGACATCCTCCTGACAACAACACTACTACAACCTGACCAACACTCAGACATCCTCCTGACAACAACACTACTACAACCTGACTAACACTCAGACATCCTCCTGACAACAACACCACTACAACCTGACTAACACTCAGACATCCTCCTGACAACAACACTACTACAACCTGACTAACACTCAGACATCCTCCTGACAACAACACTACTACAACCTGACTAAGACTCAGACATCCTCCTGACAACAACACTACTACAACCTGACTAACACTCAGACATCCTCCTGACAACAACACTACTACAACCTGACTAACACTCAGACATCCTCCTGACAACAACACCACTACAACCTGACTAACACTCAGACATCCTCCAGACAACAACACTACTACAACCTGACTAACACTCAGACATCCTCCTGACAACAACACTACTACAACCTGACTAACACTCAGACATCCTCCTGACAACAACACCACTACAACCTGACTAACACTCAGACATCCTCCTGACAACAACACTACTACAACCTGACCAACACTCAGACATCCTCCTGACAACAACACTACTACAACCTGACTAACACTCAGACATCCTCCAGACAACAACACTACTACAACCTGACTAACACTGAGACATCCTCCTGACAACAACACCACTACAACCTGACTAACACTCAGACATCCTCCAGACAACAACACTACTACAACCTGACTAAGACTCAGACATCCTCCTGACAACAACACTACTACAACCTGACTAAGACTAATACTCAGACATCAACACCACTACAACCTGACTAACACTCAGACATCCTCCTGACAACAACACTACTACAACCTGACTAACACTCAGACATCCTCCTGACAACAACACTACTACAACCTGACTAACACTCAGACATCCTCCTGACAACAACACTACTACAACGTGACTACCACTCAGACATCCTCCTGACAACAACACTACTACAACCTGACCAACACTCAGACATCCTCCAGACAACAACACTACTACAACCTGACCAACACTCAGACATCCTCCAGACAACAACACTACTACAACCTGACTAAGACTCAGACATCCTCCTGACAACAACACTACTACAACCTGACCAACACTCAGACATCCTCCAGACAACAACACTACTACAACCTGACCAACACTCAGACATCCTCCTGACAACAACACTACTACAACCTGACTAAGACTCAGACATCCTCCTGACAACAACACTACTACAACCTGACTAACACTCAGACATCCTCCAGACAACAACACTACTACAACCTGACTAAGACTCAGACATCCTCCTGACAACAACACTACTACAACCTGACTAACACTCAGACATCCTCCAGACAACAACACTACTACAACCTGACTAACACTCAGACATCCCCCTGACAACAACACTACTACAACCTGACAAACACTCAGACATCCTCCTGACAACAACACTACTACAACCTGACTAAGACTCAGACATCCTCCTGACAAAAACACTACTACAACCTGACTAACACTCAGACATCCTCCAGACAACAACACTACTACAACCTGACTAACACTCAGACATCCTCCTGACAACAACACTACTACAACCTGACTAACACTCAGACATCCTCCAGACAACAACACTACTACAACCTGACTAACACTCAGACATCCTCCTGACAACAACACTACTACAACCTGACTAAGACTCAGACATCCTCCTGACAACAACACTACTACAACCTGACTAACACCCAGACATCCTCCAGACAACAACACTACTACAACCTGACTAACACTCAGACATCCTCCTGACAACAACACTACTACAACCTGACTAACACTCAGACATCCTCCTGACAACAACACTACTACAACCTGACTAACACTCAGACATCCTCCAGACAACAACACTACTACAACCTGACTAACACTCAGACATCCTCCTGACAACAACACTACTACAACCTGACTAACACTCAGACATCCTCCAGACAACAACACTACTACAACCTGACTAACACTCAGACATCCTCTCATGAGGACCGCCACAGGAAAGGAAGACTCATAATTACCTCTGCTGCAGAGGATACGTTTATTAGAGATACCAGCCTCAGAAATTACAGCCCAAATAAATGCTTCACAGAGTTCAAGTAACAGACACATCTCAACATCAACTGTTCAGAGGAGACTGTGTGAATCAGGCCTTCGTGGTTCAATTTCTGCAAAGAAACCACTACTAAAGGACACACATAGAAGAGACTTGCTTGGGGCAGAGAAACACGAGCAATGGACATTAGACCGGAGGAAATCTGTCCGTTGGTCTGATGATTTTTGGTTCCCACCGCCTTGTCTTTGTGAGACGCAGAGTAGGTGAACGGATGATCTCCGCATGTGTGGTTCCCACCGTGAAGCATGGAGGAGGAGGTGGTGTGATGGTGCTTTGTTGGTTACACTGTCTGTGATTTATTTAGAAATCAAGGCACACTTAACCAGCATGGCTACCACATCATTCTGCAGTGATACACCATCCCATCTGGTTTGCGCTTAGTGGGACTATCATTTGTTTTTCAACAGGACAATGACCCAACACACCTCCAGGCTGTGTAAGGGCCATTTGACCAAAAAGGAGAGTGATGGAGTGCTGCATCAGATGACCTGGCCTCTACAATCACCCAACCTCAACCCAATTGAGATGGTTTGGGATGAGTTGGACCGCAGAGTGAAGGAAAAGCAGCCAACAAGTGCTCAGTATATGTGGGAACTCCTTCAAGATGGTTGAAAAATCATTCCAGGTGAAGCTGGTTGAGAGAATGCCAAGAGTGGCTACTTTGAAGAATCTATTTTATATCTAAATATATTTAATATATTTTGATTTGTTTAACACTTTTTTTGGTTACTACATGATTCCATATGTGTTATTTCATAGTTTTGATGTCTTCACTATTATTCTACAATGTAGAAAATAGTTAAAAATAAAGAAAACCCTGGAATGAGTAGGTGTGTCTACACTTTTGACTGGTACTGTATATATTTATACTGCGGAATCCGACATTGCTCGTCCTAATATTTATATTTCTTAATTCCATTATTTTTCTTTAAGATTTGTGTGTTTTGTTGTGAATTGTTAGATATTACTGCACTGTTGGAGCTAGGAACACAGACATTTAGCTTTAACATCTGCTAAACATGTGTATGCGACAAATAACATTTGATTTGACCTGACTAAGAATAACACTCAGACTTTAACATGTGAGGAAACTCACACACACACACACACACACACACACACACACACACACACACACACACACACACACACACACACACACACACACACACACACACACACACACACACACACACACACTCAGACTTACAGTGTGATGACTGATAGCTCTGACATCCTGCAGGAATGTTGTACAGCCTGAGTGGGCTCACTGAAGCATTTCTGAGCACAGCTGCTACAAGACAGACAGACAGACAGACAGACAGACAGACAGACAGACAGACAGACAGACAGACAGACACAGACAGACAGACACAGACAGACACAGACAGACACAGACAGACAGACACAGACAGACAGACAGACACAGACAGACACAGACAGACAGACACAGACAGACACAGACAGACAGACACAGACAGACACAGACAGACACAGACAGACAGACAGACAGACACAGACAGACAGACACCACCAGTAAAACACACACAAGTCTTAACTATACAGTCTCATTAAACACCTCTTCTTATAAAAGACTAGACTGCGGCTAATATAAACAGACCACATTATGTCGATGAGCTAAAGATTCCAGCAGCCTTCATAGACATGTGGCTATAGAGGTGGAGCTAAGACCAGGTACTTACAGGTAGATACTGGACATAGAGGTAGGGCTAAGACCAGGTATTTACAGGTAGATACTGGACATAGAGGTAGGGCTAAGACCAGGTATTTACAGGTAGATACTGGACACAGGGGTGGGGCTAAGACCAGGTACTTACAGGTAGATACTGGACAGAGGTGGGGCTAAGACCAGGTACTTACAGGTAGATACTGGACAGAGGTGGGGCTAAGACCAGGTACTTACAGGTAGATACTGGACAGAGGTGGGGCTAAGACCAGGTACTTACAGGTAGATACTGGACAGAGGTGGGGCTAAGACCAGGTACTTACAGGTAGATACTGGACAGAGGTGGGGCTAAGACCAGGTACTTACAGGTAGATACTGGACAGAGGTGGGGCTAAGACCAGGTACTTACAGGTAGATATTGGACATAGAGGTAGGGCTAAGACCAGGTACTTAGAGGTAGATACTGGACATAGAGGTAGGGCTAAGACCAGGTATTTACAGGTAGATACTGGACATAGAGGTAGGGCTAAGACCAGGTATTTACAGGTAGATACTGGACACAGAGGTGGGGCTAAGACCAGGTACTTACAGGTAGATATTGGACATAGAGGTAGGGCTAAGACCAGGTACTTACAGGTAGATACTGGACATAGAGGTAGAGCTAAGACCAGGTATTTACAGGTAGATACTGGACATAGAGGTGGGGCTAAGACCAGGTACTTACAGGTAGATACTGGACAGAGGTGGGGCTAAGACCAGGTACTTACAGGTAGATACTGGACAGAGGTGGGGCTAAGACCAGGTACTTACAGGTAGATACTGGACAGAGGTGGGGCTAAGACCAGGTACTTACAGGTAGATATTGGACATAGAGGTAGGGCTAAGACCAGGTACTTAGAGGTAGATACTGGACATAGAGGTAGGGCTAAAAAAAAACTACACTCGATCCCTCCGATGTCAACAACTACAGACCAGTATCCCTTCTTTCTTTTCTCTCCAAAACTCTTGAACGTGCCGTCCTTGGCCAGCTCTCCCGCTATCTCTCTCAGAATGACCTTCTTGATCCAAATCAGTCAGGTTTCAAGACTAGTCATTCAACTGAGACTGCTCTTCTCTGTATCACGGAGACGCTCCGCACCGCTAAAGCTAACTCTCTCTCCTCTGCTCTCATCCTTCTAGACCTATCGGCTGCCTTCGATACTGTGAACCATCAGATCCTCCTCTCCACCCTCTCCGAGTTGGGCATCTCCGGCGCGGCCCACGCTTGGATTGCGTCCTACCTGACAGGTCGCTCCTACCAGGTGGCGTGGCGAGAATCTGTCTCCTCACCACGCGCTCTCACCACTGGTGTCCCCCAGGGCTCTGTTCTAGGCCCTCTCCTATTCTCGCTATACACCAAGTCACTTGGCTCTGTCATAACCTCACATGGTCTCTCCTATCATTGCAATGCAGACGACACACAATTAATCTTCTCCTTTCCTCCTTCTGATGACCAGGTGGTGAATCGCATCTCTGCATGTCTGGCAGACATATCAGTGTGGATGACGGATCACCACCTCAAGCTGAACCTCGGCAAGACGGAGCTGCTCTTCCTCCCGGGGAAGGACTGCCCGTTCCATGATCTCGCCATCACGGTTGACAACTCCATTGTGTCCTCCTCCCAGAGCGCTAAGAACCTTGGCGTGATCCTGGACAACACCCTGTCGTTCTCAACTAACATCAAGGCGGTGTCCCGTTCCTGTAGGTTCATGCTCTACAACATCCGCAGAGTACGACCCTGCCTCACACAGGAAGCGGCGCAGGTCCTAATCCAGGCACTTGTCATCTCCCGTCTGGATTACTGCAACTCGCTGTTGGCTGGGCTCCCTGCCTGTGCCATTAAACCCCTACAACTCATCCAGAACGCCGCAGCCCGTCTGGTGTTCAACCTTCCCAAGTTCTCTCACGTCACCCCGCTCCTCCGCTCTCTCCACTGGCTTCCAGTTGAAGCTCGCATCCGCTACAAGACCATGGTGCTTGCCTACGGAGCTGTGAGGGGAACGGCACCTCAGTACCTCCAGGCTCTGATCAGTCCCTACACCCAAACAAGGGCACTGCGTTCATCCACCTCTGGCCTGCTCGCCTCCCTACCACTGAGGAAGTACAGTTCCCGCTCAGCCCAGTCAAAACTGTTCGCTGCTCTGGCTCCCCAATGGTGGAACACACTCCCTCACGACGCCAGGACAGCGGAGTCAATCACCACCTTCCGGAGACACCTGAAACCCCACCTCTTTAAGGAATACCTAGGATAGGATAAAGTAATTCCACCCCCCCTTAAAATATTTAGATGCACTATTGTAAAGTGGCTGTTCCACTGGATGTCATAAGGTGAATGCACCAATTTGTAAGTCGCTCTGGATAAGAGCGTCTGCTAAATGACTTAAATGTAAATGTAAATGTTAAATGGCTAAGACCAGGTACTTACAGGTAGATACTGGACATAGAGGTGGGGCTAAGACCAGGTACTTACAGGTAGATACTGGACAGAGGTGGGGCTAAGACCAGGTACTTACAGGTAGATACTGGACAGAGGTGGGGCTAAGACCAGGTACTTACAGGTAGATACTGGACATAGGTGGGGCTAAGACCAGGTACTTACAGGTAGATACTGGACAGAGGTGGGGCTAAGACCAGGTACTTACAGGTAGATACTGGACAGAGGTGGGGCTAAGACCAGGTACTTACAGGTAGATACTGGACATAGAGGTGGGGCTAAGACCAGGTACTTACAGGTAGATACTGGACAGAGGTGGGGCTAAGACCAGGTACTTACAGGTAGATACTGGACAGAGGTGGGGCTAAGACCAGGTACTTACAGGTAGATACTGGACAGAGGTGGGGCTAAGACCAGGTACTTACAGGTAGATACTGGACAGAGGTGGGTCTAAGACCAGGTACTTACAGGTAGATACTGGACAGAGGTGGGGCTAAGACCAGGTACTTACAGGTAGATATTGGACATAGAGGTAGGGCTAAGACCAGGTACTTACAGGTAGATACTGGACATAGAGGTAGGGCTAAGACCAGGTACTTACAGGTAGATACTGGACACAGAGGTGGGGCTAAGACCAGGTACTTACAGGTAGATATTGGACATAGAGGTAGGGCTAAGACCAGGTACTTACAGGTAGATACTGGACATAGAGGTAGGGCTAAGACCAGGTACTTACAGGTAGATACTGGACACAGAGGTGGGGCTAAGACCAGGTACTTACAGGTAGATACTGGACACAGAGGTAGGGCTAAGACCAGGTACTTACAGGTAGATACTGGACAGAGGTGGGGCTAAGACCAGGTACTTACAGGTAGATACTGGACAGAGGTGGGGCTAAGACCAGGTACTTACAGGTAGATACTGGACATAGGTGGGGCTAAGACCAGGTACTTACAGGTAGATACTGGACATAGAGGTAGGGCTAAGACCAGGTACATACAGGTAGATACTGGACATAGAGGTAGGGCTAAGACCAGGTACTTACAGGTAGATACTGGACAGAGGTGGGGCTAAGACCAGGTACTTACAGGTAGATACTGGACATAGGTGGGGCTAAGACCAGGTACTTACAGGTAGATACTGGACATAGAGGTAGGGCTAAGACCAGGTACTTACAGGTAGATACTGGACAGAGGTGGGGCTAAGACCAGGTACTTACAGGTAGATACTGGACAGAGGTGGGGCTAAGACCAGGTACTTACAGGTAGATACTGGACATAGGGGGCTAAGACCAGGTACTTACAGGTAGATACTGGACAGAGGTGGGGCTAAGACCAGGTACTTACAGGTGAGGTGGGGCTAAGACCAGGTACTTACAGGTAGATACTGGACAGAGGTGGGGCTAAGACCAGGTACTTACAGGTAGATACTGGACATAGAGGTAGGGCTAAGACCAGGTACATACAGGTAGATACTGGACATAGAGGTAGGGCTAAGACCAGGTATTTACAGGTAGATACTGGACATAGAGGTAGAGCTAAGACCAGGTATTTACAGGTAGATACTGGACATAGAGGTAGGGCTAAGACCAGGTACTTACAGGTAGATACTGGACAGAGGTGGGGCTAAGACCAGGTACTTACAGGTAGATACTGGACATAGAGGTAGAGCTAAGACCAGGTATTTACAGGTAGATACTGGACATAGAGGTAGGGCTAAGACCAGGTATTTAGAGGTAGATACTGGACATAGAGGTGGGGCTAAGACCAGGTACTTACAGGTAGATACTGGACTCATTCCCTCTGATGTCAGGCGACTGCAGCTTCTGGACCAGAATGACTATGATGCCAACAAACAGGACAAAGTTGATCTAGAGAAGCACATAGCAAGGATGATTATCGTTATTACATTACTGTTATCATCATTACTTTTCAAGTTTTAACACAAGAATACACACCAAAACTCAATCTACAAAAATGCAGTAGATCTAAGACCGTTCAGACGAAGTTGTATTAATGTGGGGAGGAAATATAATAGATTCTCAATTTTATTTGACCTTTATTAAAGTCAGTTTAGAACAAATTCTTACTTATAGACCTAAGACAACATAACACTACATAGAGAGAGACCTAAGACAACATAACACTACATAGAGAGAGACCTAAGACAACATAACACTACATAAAGAGAGACACCACAACACTACATAAAGATAGACCTAAGACAACAACATAGCATGGTAGCAACACATGACAACACAGCATGGTAGCAACACATGACAACACAACACTACATAAGGAGAGACCTAAGACACCACAACACTACATAGAGAGAGACCTAAGACACCACAACACTACATAGAGAGAGACCTAAGACACCACAACACTACATAGAGAGAGACCTAAGACACCACAACACTACATAGAGAGAGACCTAAGACACCACAACACTACATAGAGAGAGACCTAATACACCACAACACTACATAGAGAGAGACCTAAGACACCACAACACTACATAGAGAGAGACCTAATACACCACAACACTACATAGAGAGAGACCTAAGACACCACAACACTACATAGAGAGAGACCTAATACACCACAACACTACATAGAGAGAGACCTAAGACACCACAACACTACATAGAGAGAGACCTAAGACACCACAACACTACATAGAGAGAGACCTAAGACACCACAACACTACATAGAGAGAGACCTAAGACAACACAACACTACATAGAGAGAGACCTAAGACAACATAACACTACATAGAGAGAGACCTAAGACAACACAACACTACATAAAGAGAGACCTAAGACAACACAACACTACATAGAGAGAGACCTAAGACAACACAACACTACATAAAGAGAGACCTAAGACAACACAACACTACATAAAGAGAGACCTAAGACAACATAACACTACATAAAGAGAGACCTAAGACAACACAACACTACATAAAGAGAGACCTAAGACAACATAACACTACATAAAGAGAGACCTAAGACAACATAACACTACATAAAGAGAGACACCACAACACTACATAAAGAGAGACACCACAACACTACATAAAGATAGACCTAAGACAACAACATAGCATGGTAGCAATACATGACAACACAGCATGGCAGCAACACATGACAACACAGCATGGCAGCAACACATGACAACACAGCATGGCTGCAACACATGACAACACAGCATGGTAGCAACACATGACAACACAGCATGGTAGCAACACATGACAACACAGCATGGCAGCAACACATGACAACACAGCATGGCAGCAATACATGACAACACAGCATGGCTGCAACACAACATGACAACACAGAATGGCAGCAACACAACATGACAACACAGAATGGCAGCAACACAACATGACAACACAGCATGGCAGCAACACAACATGACAACACAGCATGGCAGCAACACATGATGGTAGCAACACAGCATGGCAGCAACACAACATGACAACACAGCATGGCTGCAACACAACATGACAACACAGCATGGCAGCAACACATGACAACACAGCATGGCAGCAACACATGACAACACAGCATGGCAGCAACACATGACAACACAGCATGGCAGCAATACATGACAACACAGCATGGCTGTAACACACAGACAACACAGAATGGCAGCAACACAACATGACAACACAGAATGGCAGCAACACAACATGACAACACAGCATGGCAGCAGCACAGCACAGCATGGCAGCAACACAACATGACAACACAGCATGGCAGCAACACAACATGACAACACAGCATGGCAGCAACACAACATGACAACACAGATGGCAGCAACACAACATGACAACACAGCATGGCAGCAACACAACATGACAACACAGCATGGCAGCAACACATGACAACACAGCATGGCAGCAATACATGACAACACAGCATGGCAGCAACACAACATGACAACACAGCATGGCAGCAACACAACATGACAACACAGCATGGCAGCAACACAACATGACAACACAGCATGGCAGCAACACAACATGACAACACATGACAACAGCATGGCAGCAACACAACATGACAACACAGAATGGCAGCAACACATGACAACACAGCATGGCAGCAACAACATGACAACACAGCATGGCAGCAATACATGACAACACAGCATGGCAGCAACACAACATGACAACACAGAATGGCAGCAACACAACATGACAACACAGCATGGCAGCAACACATGACAACACAGCATGGCAGCAACACAACATGACAACACAGCATGGCAGCAACAGCATGACAACACAGCATGGCAGCAACACAACATGACAACACAGCATGGCAGCAACACATGACAACACAGCATGGCAGCAACACATGACAACACAGCATGGCAGCAACACAACATGACAACACAGCATGGCAGCAACACAACATGACAACACAGCATGGCAGCAACACATGACAACACAGCATGGCAGCAACACATGACAACACAGCATGGCAGCAACACAACATGACAACACAGCATGGCAGCAATACATGACAACACAGCATGGCAGCAACACAACATGACAACACAGAATGGCAGCAACACAACATGACAACACAGAATGGCAGCAACACAACATGACAACACAGCATGGCAGCAACACATGACAACACAGCATGGCAGCAACACAACATGACAACACAGCATGGCAGCAACACAGCGTGGCAGCAACACATGACAACACAGCATGGCAGCAACACAACATGACAACACAGCATGGCAGCAACACATGACAACACAGCATGGCAGCAACACATGACAACACAGCATGGCAGCAATACATGACAACACAGCATGGCTGCAACACAACATGACAACACAGAATGGCAGCAACACAACATGACAACACAGCATGGCAGCAACACAACATGACAACACAGCATGGTAGCAGCACAGCATGGTAGCAGCACAGCATGGCAGCAACACAACATGACAACACAGCATGGCAGCAATACATGACAACACAGCATGGCTGCAACACAACATGACAACACAGAATGGCAGCAACACAACATGACAACACAGCATGGCAGCAACACAACATGACAACACAGCATGGCTTCAACACATGACAACAGAGCATGGTAGCAGCACAGCATGGCAGCAACACAACATGACAACACAGAATGGCAGCAACACAACATGACAACACAGCATGGCAGCAACACAACATGACAACACAGCATGGCAGCAACACAACATGACAACACAGCATGGCAGCAACACAACATGACAACACAGAATGGCTTCAACACATGACAACACAGCATGGCTTCAACACAAGCATGACAACACAGCATGGCAGCAACACAACATGACAACACAGAATGGCAGCAACACAACCCTGCTTAGCTGACAACCACAGTGGTATGGCAGCAACACAACATGACAACACAGCATGGCTTCAACACAGCAGCATGGCAGCAACACAGGATGAACCCTGCTTAGCTTCAGAAGCAACCAGCAGTGGTATGCAGGGTGGTAGCAACACAACATGACAACACAGCATGGCTTCAAAGCAAGCCAGCAGTGGTATGCAGGGCATGGTATGCACAGCATGACCGGGAGCAGCACAGCATGGCAGCAACACAACATGACAACACAGCATGGCAGCAACACATGACATGCACAGCATGGCAACAACACAACATGACAGCAACACAACATGACAACAAAATGGCAGCAGCACAACATGGTAATATTATAGTTATTGAGAAATGGCACTGGCATTGGGATATTTCTTTAGACCAGAGGAAAGAGTGCCTCCTACTGGCCCTCCAACACCACTTCCAGCAGCATCTGGTCTCCCATCCAGGAACTGACCAGGACCAACCCTGCTTAGCTTCAGAAGCAAGCCAGCAGTGGGATGCAGGGTGGTATGCTGCTGACCAGGACCAACCCTGCTTAGCTTCAGAAGCAAGCCAGCAGTGGTATGCAGGGTGGTATGCTGCTGACCAGGACCAACCCTGCTTAGCTTCAGAAGCAAGCCAGCAGTGGTATGCAGGGTGGTATGCTGCTGACCAGGACCAACCCTGCTTAGCTTCAGAAGCAAGCCAGCAGTGGTATGCAGGGTGGTATGCTGCTGACCAGGACCAACCCTGCTTAGCTTCAGAAGCAAGCCAGCAGTGGTATGCAGGGTGGTATGCAGGGTGGTATGCAGGGTGGTATGCTGCTGTAATACCTACATGTTCCAAGCAGATCACCATAGTCCCTGTGACCAAAGAAGCGAAGGTAACCTACCTTAATGACTATTGACCCGTAGCACTCACATCGGTAGCCATGAAGTGCTTTGAAAGGCTGGTCATGGCTCACATCAACACCATCATCCCAGAAACCCTAGACCCACTCCAATTCACATACCACCCCAACAGATCCACAGACGATGCAATCTCTATTGCTCTCCACACTGCCCTTTCCCACCTGGACAAAAGGAACACCTATGTGAGAATTCTATTAATTGACTACAGCTCAGCGTTCAACACCATAGTGCCCTCAAAGCTCATCACTAAGCTAAGGACCCTGGGACTAAACACCTCCCTCTGCAACTGGATCCTGGACTTCCTGACGAGCCGACCCCCAGGTAACACCACATCCGCCACGCTGATCCTCAACACGGGGGCCCCTCAGGGGTTCGTGCTCAATTCCCTCCTGTACTCCCTGTTCACCCACGACTGCTTGGCCAAACACGACTCTAATATCATCATTAAGTTTGATGACGACAAAACAGTGGTAGGTCTGATCACCGACAACGATGAGACAGCCCTTAGGGAGCAGGTCAGAGACCTGGCAGTGTGGTGCCAGGACAACAACTTCTCCCTCAATGTGATCAAGACAAAGGAGCTGATTGTGGACTACAGGAAAAGGTGGGCCGAAAAAAAATGTAACCTTTATTTAAGTAGGCAAGTCAGTTAAGAAAAATTCTTATTTACAATGACGGCCTACACCGGCCAAACCCTGACGACGCTTATGCCAATAGTGCGCCGCCCTATGGGACTCCCAATCACAGCCGGTTGTGATACAGCCTGGATTAGATGCATATAGACCGCTGCTTCACTCCGGAGCCCCGAAGAACTTGAATCTCTTGATCCGATCCACCACAGCCTCGTCAATGTGGATGGGGGCGTGGCTCGGCCCTCCTTTTCCTGTAGTCCACAATCAGCTCCTTGGTCTTGGTTACGTTGAGGGAGAGGTTGTTGTCCTGGCACCACACTGCCAGGTCTCTGACCTGCTCCCTAAGGGCTGTCTCATCGTTGAGGGAGAGGTTGTTGTCCTGGCACCACACGGCCAGGTCTCTGACCTGCTCCCTAAGGGCTGTCTCATCGTTGAGGGAGAGGTTGTTGCCACACTGCCTGGTCTCTGACCTGCTCCCTATAGGCTGTCTCATCGTTGAGGGAGAGGTTGTTGTCCTGGCACCACACTGCCAGGTCTCTGACCTCCTCCCTATAGGCTCTCATCGTCGTTGGTTATCAGGTCTACAACCGTTATATTTAATTTAATTTTAATTTGACCTTTATTTAACTAGAAAAGTCAGTTAAGAACAAATTCCCTGGTTCAATGACCCTGGGAACAGTGGATTAAGGGCTGTCTCATCGTTCAGGGGCAGAACTCCCTAAGACTTGTTGCCACACTGCCTGGTCCTGTTCCCTATAGGCTGTCTCATCGTTGAGGGAGGGTTGTTATCCTGAACGGTTATCAGGCACCACACTGCCAGGTCTCTGACCTCTCCCTATAGGCTCTCATCGTTGAGGGAGAGGTTGTTGTCCTTACCACCATCTCTGACCTCCTCCCTATAGGCTCTCAGCGTTGAGGGAGAGGTTGTTGTCCTGGTCCAGGTCTCTGACCTGCTCCTTATGGCTGTCTCATCGTTGAGACCACTGGCTTTCCTGGCCGCCCCATTTGATCCTCCCTATAGGCTCTCATCGTCATTGGTTATCAGGTCCACCCCGTTATATTTAATTTAATTTTAAGACCTTTATTTAACTAGAAAAGTCAGTTAAGAACAAATTCGTATTTTCAATGAAGGCCTTCTGGGTTAACTGCCTTTCAGGGGCAGAACGACAGTTGAACCATGACTGGGGATAACCTTCCTTACTAAACTCAACCACTAGGCTTTCCCCCCCCATATAATAGCTCAGGCTCTCAACCCTTTTATCAGGTCACCAGTTATGAGAACCACTGAACTAAGGGAATAGGGAACTAAATCTTGGGTGCAGTCTACTATTGTACTTTCAAGATAAAGCATGACTGAGTTAGTTCCTCAGCGTCCATAGTCCCCCGCCGACCCTTTGACCCACAGTTTGAGAACCACTGAACTAGGGAATAGGGTTCCATTTGGGTCAGCCGTGATAAAGCATGACTGAGTTAGTTCCTCAGCGTCCCCGCCCCCCCCCCGCCGACCCTTTGACCCACAGTTTGAGAGCCACTGAACTAGGGAATAGGGTTCCATTTGGGTCATCCGTGATAAAGCCTGTTCCACCCACCATGATGGAGACGACTGTAGGTCCCTTGATCACCCACCAGAGGGCAGTGGTGTTGTTGGTATCCCAGCAACTACAGGGTACAGGACAAGAGACACAGCAGGGGGTGAGAGTGATATTGTCCCAAAAGGCAACCTATGCCCTTTATAGTGCGTATGACCAGGGCCCATAGGGGATAGGGCACTATATAGGCAATAGTGCACTATATAGGGAATAGGGCTCCGTTTGGGACACAATATTATTATACATATTATAAGGTTCTAAACGATGACATCAGCGATAATAAATAAATATATTAGGCTGTGGTTTGATATAGCCTTCACCTGGTAAAGGAAGTACATTAAAATACCTTCACCTGGTACAGGCTAAAGGAAGTATGTTAAAATACCTTCACCTGGTACAGGCTAAAGGAAGTACATTAAAATACCTTCACCTGGTACAGGCTAAAGGAAGTACATTAAAATACCTTCACCTGGTACAGGCTAAAGGAAGTACATTAAAATACCTTCACCTGGTACAGGCTAAAGGAAGTACATTAAAATACCTTCACCTGGTACAGGCTAAAGGAAGTACATTAAAATACCTTCACCTGGTACAGGCTAAAGGAAGTACATTAAAATACCTTCACCTGGTACAGGCTAAAGGAAGTACATTAAAATACCTTCACCTGGTACAGGCTAAAGGAAGTACGTTAAAATACCTTCACCTGGTACAGGCTAAAGGAAGTACATTAAAATACCTTCACCTGGTACAGGCTAAAGGAAGTACATTAAAATACTTTCACCTGGTACAGGCTAAAGAAAGTACATTAAAATACCTTCACCTGGTACAGGCTAAAGGAAGCACATTAAAATACCTTCACCTGGTACAGGCTAAAGGAAGTACGTTAAAATACCTTCACCTGGTACAGGCTAAAGGAAGTACATTAAAAAGCTTGGAAGTAGCATATGTCATGTGCAGACTTTCTTTATTCAAAAGTTCACAAGTTTGTTATTGAGGTATAAACAGATAGTGAATGTGCAGTTCCTAGGTCTGTTGTAAACATAATGAGTAAAGATGTAACCCTGGTTTGGACGTGCCTTGTGTCGTCAAAGTGAAGCCTCAGAGCAGCCCAGACAGTTACACAAATGGTGGGAGTACCTAAACACACAGACAGAGAGAACAGATCAGGAATCTGATCTGAAACCTGAAGACAGAGAGAACAGATGAGGAATCTGATCTGAATCCTGAAGACAGAGAGAACAGATCAGGAATCTGATCTGAATCCTGAAGACAGAGAGAACAGATGAGGAATCTGATCTGAATCCTGAAGACAGAGAGAACAGATCAGGAATCTGATCTGAATCCTGAAGACAGAGAGAACAGATCAGGAATCTGATCTGAATCCTGAAGACAGAGAGAACAGATGAGGAATCTGATCTGAAACCTGAACACATTGATAAGACATAGAAGAGCAAAGTGTTCAACCAGTAGATAAGGGCTGTGACATTGGGTTCAACCAGAAGATGAGGACAACGACATTGGGTTCAACCAGTAGATAAGAGCTGTGACATTGGGTTCAACCAGTAGATAAGGGCTGTGACATTGGGTTCAACCAGAAGATGAGGACAACGACATTGGGTTCAACCAGTAGATAAGAGCTGTGACATTGGGTTCAACCAGAAGATAAGAGCTGTGACATTGGGTTCAACCAGAAGATAAGAGCTGTGACATTGGGTTCAACCAGTAGATAAGGGCTGTGACATTGGGTTCAACCAGTAGATGAGGACAACGACATTGGGTTCAACCAGTAGATAAGGGCTGTGACATTGGGATCAACCAGAAGATAAGGACTGTGACATTGGGTTCAACCAGTAGATGAGGACAACGACATTGGGTTCAACCAGTAGATGAGGACAACGCCATTGGGTTCAACCAGTAGATGAGGACAACGACATTGGGTTCAACCAGTAGATAAGAGCTGTGACATTGGGTTCAACCAGTAGATGAGGACAACGCCATTGGGTTCAACCAGTAGATGAGGACAACGACATTGGGTTCAACCAGTAGATAAGAGCTGTGACATTGGGTTCAACCAGTAGATAAGGGCTGTGACATTGGGTTCAACCAGTAGATAAGAGCTGTGACATTGGGTTCAACCAGTAGATGAGGACAACGACATTGGGTTCAACCAGTAGATAAGAGCTGTGACATTGGGTTCAACCAGTAGATAAGGGCTGTGACATTGGGTTCAACCAGTAGATGAGGACAACGACATTGGGTTCAACCAGTAGATAAGAGCTGTGACATTGGGTTCAACCAGTAGATAAGGGCTGTGACATTGGGTTCAACCAGTAGATGAGGACAACGACATTGGGTTCAACCAGTAGATAAGAGCTGTGACATTGGGTTCAACCAGTAGATAAGGGCTGTGACATTGGGTTCAACCAGTAGATAAGGGCTGTGACATTGGGTTCAACCAGTAGATAAGGGCTGTGACATTGGGTTCAACCAGTAGATAAGGGCTGTGACATTGGGTTCAACCAGTAGATAAGGGCTGTGACATTGGGTTCAACCAGTAGATAAGGGCTGTGACATTGGGTTCAACCAGTAGATAAGGGCTGTGACATTGGGTTCAATCAGTAGATAAGAGCTGTGACATTGGGTTCAACCAGTAGATAAGGACTGTGGCATTGGGTTCAACCAGTAGATAAGGGCTGTGACATTGGGTTCAACCAGTAGATAAGGGCTGTGACATTGGGCTCAACCAGTAGATAAGGGCTGTGACATTGGGTTCAACCAGTAGATAAGGGCTGTGACATTGGGTTCAACCAGTAGATAAGAGCTGTGACATTGGGTTCAACCAGTAGATAAGGGCTGTGACATTGGGTTCAACCAGTAGATAAGGGATGTGACATTGGGTTCAACCAGTAGATAAGGGCTGTGACATTGGGTTCAACCAGTAGATAAGAGTTGTGACATTGGGTTCAACCAGTAGATAAGAGCTGTGACATTGGGTTCAACCAGTAGATAAGAGCTGTGACATTGGGTTCAACCAGTAGATAAGGGCTGTGACATTGGGTTCAACCAGTAGATAAGGGCTGTGACATTGGGTTCAACCAGTAGATAAGGACTGTGACATTGGGTTCAACCAGTAGATAAGGGCTGTGACATTGGGTTCAACCAGCAGATACCACACCCCAAGGGTGAGGGCCCTTGGAGTGTGGTGTCGGGAAAATAACCTCACACTCAACGTCAACAAAACAAAGGAGATGATTGTGGACTTCAGGAAACAGCAGAGGGAGCACCCCCCTATCCACATCGATGGGACAGTAGTGGAGAGGGTAGTAAGTTTTATGTTCCTCGGCGTACACAAACTGAATTGTTCCACCCACACTGACAGCGTCGTGAAGAAGGCGCAGCAGCGCCTCTTCAACCTCAGGAGGCTGAAGAAATTTGGCTTCTCTCCATAACATTTACATTTACATTTAAGTCATTTAGCAGACGCTCTTATCCAGAGCGACTTACAAATTGGTGCATACACCTTATGACAACCAGTGGAACAGCCACTTGCATCTAAATCTTGTTGGGGGGGGAGAAGGATTACCTACCCTTACTTACCCTATCCTAGGTATTCCTTGAAGAGGTGGGGTTTCAGGTGTCTCCGGAAGGTGGTGATTGACTCCGCTGTCCTGGCGTCGTGAGGGAGTTTGTTCCACCATTGGGGGCCAGAGCAGCGAACAGTTTTGACTGGGCTGAGCGGGAACTGTACTTCCTCAGTGGTAGGGAGGCGAGCAGGCCAGAGGTGGATGAACGCAGTGCCCTTGTTTGGGTGTAGGGCCTGATCAGAGCCTGGAGGTACAGGTGCCGTTCCCCTCACAGCTCCGTAGGCGAGCACCATGGTCTTGTAGCGGATGCGAGTTCAACTGGAAGCCAGTGGAGAGAGCGGAGGAGCGGGGTGACGTGAGAGAACTTGGGTTGAACCCAGACGGGCTGCGGCGCTGGATGAGTTGTGGGTTTAATGGCACAGTAGGGAGCCCAGCCAACAGCGAGTTGCAGTAATCAAGACGGGAGATGACAAGTGCCTGGATTAGGACCTGCGCCGTTCCTGTGTGAGGCAGTAGATAAGGATGTTGTAGAGCATGAACCTGGAACACACCGCCTTGATGTTAGTTGAGAACGTCAGGGTGTTGTCAGGATCACGCCAGGTTCTTAGCGCTCTGGGAGGAGGACACACATGGAGTTGTCAACCGTGATGGCGAGATCATGGAACGGGCAGTCCTCCCCAGGAGGAAGAGGAGCTCCGTCTTGCTGAGGTTCAGCTTGAGGTGGTGATCCGTCATCCACACTGATATGTCTGCCAGACATGCAGAGGTTCGCCACCTGGTCATCAGAAGGGGAAAGGAGAAGATTAATTGTGTGTTCTGCATAGCAATGATAGGAGAGACCATGTGAGGTTATGACAGAGCCAAGTGACTTGGTGTATAGCGAGAATAAGAGAGGGCCTAGAACAGAGCCCTGGGGACACCAGTGGTGAGAGCGCGTGGTGAGGAGACAGATTCTCGCCAGCCACCTGGTAGGAGCGACCTGTCAGGTAGGACGCAATCAAGCGTGGGTTCAGATGCCCAGTAGAGGGTGGAAGGAGGATCTGATGGTTCACAGTATCGAAGGCAGCCGATAGGTCTAGAAGGATGAGAGCAGAGGAGAGAGAGTTAGCTTTAGCAGTGCGGAGCGCCTCCGTGATACAGAGAAGAGCAGTCTCAGTTGAATGACTAGTCTTGAAACCTGACTGATTTGGATCAAGAAGGTCATTCTGAGAGAGATAGCGGTAGAGCTGGCCAAGGACGGCACGCTCAAGAGTTTTGGAGAGAAAAGAGAGAAGGGATACTGGTCTGTAGTTGTTGACATCGGAGGGATCGAGTGTAGGTTTTTTCAGAAGGGGTGCAACTCTCGCTCTCTTGAAGACGGGAGGGACGTGCCAGCGGTCAGGGATGAGTTGATGAGCGAGGTGAGGTAAGGGAGAAGGTCTCCGGAAATGGTCTGGAGAAGAGAGGAGGGGATAGGGTCAAGCGGGCAGGTTGTTCAACGGCAGTAGTCAAAGGGCTGTGATTTCATCTGGAGAGAGGGGAGAAAGAGGTCAGAGCATAGGGTAGGGCAGTGTGAGCAGAACCAGGGTGTCGTTTGACTTAGATAAGAGGATCGGATGTCATCATTTTTCAAAATGGTTGACAAGTCATCTGCAGAGAGGGAGGAGGGAGGGGGGGAGGATTCAGGAGGGAGGAGAAGGTGGCAAAGAGCTTCCCAGTAGGGTTAGAGGCAGATGCTTGGAACTTAGAATGGTAGAAAGTGGCTTTAGCAGCAGAGACAGAGGAGGAAAAAATGTAGAGAGGAGGGAGTGAAAGGATGCCAGGTCCGCAGGGAGGCGAAGTTTTCCTCCATTTCATTGGCTGCCCGGAACCCTGTTCTGTGAGCTCGCAATGAGTCGTCGAGCCACGGAGCGGGAGGGGAGGGCTGTGAGCCGGCCTGGAGGATAGGGGACATAGGGAGTCAAAGGATGCAGTAAGGGAGGAGAGGAGGGTTGAGGAGGCAGAATCAGGAGATAGGTTGGAGAAAGTTTGAGCAGAGGAAGAGAAGATAGGATGGAAGAGGAGAGTGAGCGGGGGAGAGAGAGCGAAGGTTGGGACGGCGCGATACCATCCGAGTAGGGGCAGTGTGGGAAGTGTTGGATGAGAGCCAGAGGGAAAAGGATACAAGGTAGTGGTCGGAGACTTGGAGGGAGTTGCAATGAGGTTAGTGGAAGAACAGCATCTAGTAAAGATGAGGTCAAGCGTATTGCCTGCCTTGTGAGTAGGGGGAAGGTGAGAGGGTGAGGTCAAAGAGGAGAGGAGTGGAAAGAAGGAGGCAGAGAGGAATGAGTCAAAGGTAGACGTGGGGAGTAAAGTCGCCCAGAACTGTGAGAGGTGAGTTTTATGTTCCTCAGGAAAGGAGCTTATCAAGGCATCAAGCTCATTGATGAACTCTCCGAGGGAACCTGGAGGGCGATAAATGATAAGGATGTTAAGCTTGAAAGGGCTGGTAACTGTGACAGCATGGAATTCAAAGGAGGCAATAGACAGATGGGTAAGGGGAGAAAGAGAGAAGCACTCACCATAAGCACTCACAAACTTTTACAGATGCACAATCGAGAGCATCCTTTCGGGCTGTATCACCACCTGGTACGGCAACTGCTCCGCCCACAACCGTAAGGCTCTCCAGAGGGTAGTGAGGACTGCACAACGCATCACCGGGGGCAAACTACCTGCCCTCCAGGACACCTACACCACCCGTTGTTACAGGAAGGCCATAAAGATCATCAAGGACAACAACCACCCGAGCCACTGCCTGTTCACCCCGCTATCATCCAGAAGGCGAGGTCAGTACAGGTGCATCAAAGCAGGGACCGAGAGACTGAAAAACAGCTTCTATCTGAAGGCCATCAGACTGTTAAACAGCCACCACTAACATTGAGTGGCTGCTGCCAACACACTGTCATTGACACTGACCCAACTCCAGCCACTTTAATAATGGAAAAATGTACAGTATGTAATACATGTGTCACTAGCCACTTTAAACAATGCCACTTAATATAATGTTTACATACCCTACATTACTCATCTCATATGTATATACTGTACTCTATACCATCTACTGCCTTGCTCAAGAGCACATCGACAGATTGATCAAACAGTCGGGTCGGGAATTCAAACCAGCGACCTTTTTGGTTGTAGGCCCAACACTCTTAACCGCTAGGCTGCCTGCCACCCTGTAATATAATAATGGACCAGGAACCAAAAGCGGTAACAGCCAATATTCAAAAAAAGTAGCTGTGGGCTAGCAGAGATCAAACCCACCATGAGCAGTTTATTCTACTCACCCCAGCCTACCACGGTGTACCAGTAGAAGTACCGCCTCTCTGGGAAGAAGGTTTGGACCAGCAGGGTGAAGAGGTACAGGCCTTCGATGAACAGCCAGAAGTAGTTGGACATCACACAGTAGTGGAATAATACCATGACTGCTTTACACTCCACCTAGTGGACACATACAGTATAACAGCATCACTACTTTACACTCCACCTAGTGGACACATACAGTATACCACCATGACTGCTTTACACTCCACCTAGTGGACACATACAGTATAACAGCATCACTACTTTACACTCCACCTAGTGGACACATACAGTATACCACCATGACTGCTTTACACTCCACCTAGTGGACACATACAGTATAACTGCATCACTACTTTACACTCCACGTAGTGGATACATACAGTATAACAGCATGACTGCTTTACACTCCACCTAGTGGATACATACAGAGTGTGAGTGTGTGTGTGTAACTCATGGTGTGTGTGTGTGTGTGTGTGTGTGTGTGTGTGTGTGTGTGTGTGTGTGTGTGTGTGTGTGTGTGTGTGTGTGTGTGTGTGTAACTCATGGTGTGTGTGTAACTCACAGTGTGTCTGAAGCAGTGGTTTTCTTCCTCCTGGGTGTACAGAACCCCGTCCTTGATGAACACAGAGATAGCTCTCAGCATGAAGGAGATGAACAGGTTCATATGGATATAGTTCCTGGTACAGTGGAGCTTCCTGGGGGAGAGGAGGGAGGAGAGAGGTGGTTAAAAACCCGGCACCTATGATTCAAATGAGAGCCAGGCTGAGCTGAGATCCAGTACCTTTTCGTTACTTGATTTATCTAATAAAAAATGGTTGGCCACAGCTCATTTTCCACAGCAAGCAACAGCAAAATCAGACAACCCCATAATAGAACATTTCACCCATTCAATTCATATATCCTGTCATGTAGACTATTCCTACAATCATATATCCTGTCATGTAGACTATTCCTACAATCATATATCCTGTCATGTAGACTATTCCTACAATCATATATCCTGTCATGTAGACTATTCCTACAATCATATATCCTGTCAGTTGGGTCCATACTAACATTACATACAGAACCAGTTGGGTCCAAACTAACATTACATACAGAACCAGTTGGGTCCATACTAACATTACATACAGAACCAGTTGGGTCCATACTAACATTACATACAGAACCAGTTGGGTCCATACTAACATTACATACAGAACCAGTTGGGTCCAAACTAACATTACATACAGAACCAGTTGGGTCCATACTAACATTACATACAGAACCAGTTGGGTCCATACTAACATTACATACAGAACCAGTTGGGTCCAAACTAACATTACATACAGAACCAGTTGGGTCCATACTAACATTACATACAGAACCAATTGGGTCCATACTAACATTACATACAGAACCAGTTGGGTCCATACAGAACCAGTTGGGTCCATACTAACATTACATACAGAACCAGTTGGGTCCATACTAACATTACATACAGAACCAGTTGGGTCCATACTAACATTACATACAGAACCAGTTGGGTCCATACTAACATTACATACAGAACCAGTTGAGTCCATACAGAACCAGTTGGGTCCAAACTAACATTACATACAGAACCAGTTGGGTCCATACTAACATTACATACAGAACCAGTTGGGTCCATACTAACATTACATACAGAACCAGTTGGGTCCATACTAACATTACATACAGAACCAGTTGGGTCCATACTAACATTACATACAGAACTAGTTGGGTCCATACTAACATTACATACAGAACCAGTTGGGTCCATACAGAACCAGTTGGGTCCATACTAACATTACATACAGAACCAGTTGGGTCCATACTAACATTACATACAGAACCAGTTGAGTCCATACAGAACCAGTTGGGTCCAAACTAACATTACAGACAGAACCATGTTCTCAGAACGTGGTTTTCATGTTCTCAGAACGTGGTATTTATTTTCTCAGAACGTGATTTTCATGTTCTCAGAATGTGGTTTTAATGTTCTCAGAACGTGGTTTTCATGTTCTCAGAACGTGGTTTTCATGTTCTCAGAACGTGGTTTTTATGTTCTCAGAACGTGGTTTTCATGTTCTCAGAACGTGGTTTTCATGTTCTCAGAATGTGGTTTTCATGTTCTCAGAACGTGGTTTTCATGTTCTCAGAATGTGGTTTTAATGTTCTCAGAACGTGGTTTTCATGTTCTCAGAACGTGGTTTTCATGTTCTCAGAATGTGGTTTTCATGTTCTCAGAACGTGGTTTTCATGTTCTCAGAATGTGGTTTTAATGTTCTCAGCACATGGTTTTCATAAGGTGGTTTTTATGTTTTCATGTTCTCAGAATGTGGTTTTCATGTTCTCAGAACGTGGTTTTCATGTTCTCAGAATGTGGTTTTCATGTTCTCAGAAGGTGGTTTTCATGTTCTCAGAACGTGGTTTTCATGTTCTCAGAACGTGGTTTTCATGTTCTCAGAATGTGGTTTTCATGTTCTCAGAACGTGGTTTTCATGTTCTCAGAATGTGGTTTTAATGTTCTCAGAACGTGGTTTTCATGTTCTCAGAACGTGGTTTTCATGTTCTCAGAATGTGGTTTTCATGTTCTCAGAACGTGGTTTTCATGTTCTCAGAATGTGGTTTTAATGTTCTCAGCACATGGTTTTCATAAGGTGGTTTTTATGTTTTCATGTTCTCAGAATGTGGTTTTCATGTTCTCAGAACGTGGTTTTCATGTTCTCAGAATGTGGTTTTCATGTTCTCAGAAGGTGGTTTCTATATTTTCATGTTCTCAGAATGTGGTTTTCATGTTCTCAGAATGTGGTTTTCATGTTCTCAGAAGGTGGTTTCTATGTTTTCATGTTCTCAGAATGTGGTTTTCATGTTCTCAGAATGTGGTTTTCATGTTCTCAGAAGGTGGTTTCTATGTTTTCCTGTTCTCAGAATGTGGTTTTCATGTTCTCAGAACGTGGTTTTCATGTTCTCAGAATGTGGTTTTCATGTTCTCAGAAGGTGGTTTCCATGTTTTCATGTTCTCAGAATGTGGTTTTCATGTTCTCAGAACGTGGTTTTCATGTTCTCAGAATGTGGTTTTCATGTTCTCAGAATGTGGTTTTCATGTTCTCAGAACGTGGTTTTCATGTTCTCAGAATGTGGTTTTCGTGTTCTCAGAAGGTGGTTTCTATATTTTCATGTTCTCAGAATGTGGTTTTCATGTTCTCAGAATGGTTTTCATGTTCTCAGAAGGTGGTTTCTATGTTTTCATGTTCTCAGAATGTGGTTTTCATGTTCTCAGAACATGATTTTCATGTTTTCAGAAGGTGGTTTTTATGTTTTCATGTTCTCAGAATGTGGTTTTCATGTTCTCAGAACGTGGTTTTCATGTTCTCAGAATGTGGTTTTCATGTTTTCAGAAGGTGGTTTTTATGTTTTCATGTTCTCAGAATGTGGTTTTCATGTTCTCAGAACGTGGTTTTCATGTTCTCAGAATGTGGTTTTCATGTTCTCAGAAGGTGGTTTCTATGTTTTCATGTTCTCAGAATGTGGTTTTCATGTTCTCAGAACATGATTTTCATGTTCTCAGAACGTGGTTTTCATGTTCTCAGAATGTGGTTTTCATGTTCTCAGAACGTGGTTTTCATGTTCTCAGAATGTGGTTTTCATGTTCTCAGAAGGTGGTTTCTATGTTTTCATGTTCTCAGAATGTGGTTTTCATGTTCTCAGAACACGATTTTCATGTTCTCAGAACGTGGTTTTCATGTTCTCAGAATGTGGTTTTCATGTTCTCAGAACGTGGTTTTCATGTTCTCAGAATGTGGTTTTAATGTTCTCAGCACATGGTTTTCATAAGGTGGTTTTTATGTTTTCATGTTCTCAGAATGTGGTTTTCATGTTCTCAGAACGTGGTTTTCATGTTCTCAGAATGTGGTTTTCATGTTCTCAGAAGGTGGTTTCTATATTTTCATGTTCTCAGAATGTGGTTTTCATGTTCTCAGAATGTGGTTTTCATGTTCTCAGAAGTTGGTTTCTATGTTTTCATGTTCTCAGAATGTGGTTTTCATGTTCTCAGAACATGATTTTCATGTTTTCAGAAGGTGGTTTTTATGTTTTCATGTTCTCAGAATGTGGTTTTCATGTTCTCAGAACGTGGTTTTCATGTTCTCAGAAGGTGGTTTCTATGTTTTCCTGTTCTCAGAATGTGGTTTTCATGTTCTCAGAATGTGGTTTTCATGTTCTCAGAAGGTGGTTTCTATGTTTTCCTGTTCTCAGAATGTGGTTTTCATGTTCTCAGAACGTGGTTTTCATGTTCTCAGAATGTGGTTTTCATGTTCTCAGAAGGTGGTTTCTATGTTTTAATGTTCTCAGAATGTGGTTTTCATGTTCTCAGAATGTGGTTTTCATGTTCTCAGAACGTGGTTTTCATGTTCTCAGAATGTGGTTTTCATGTTCTCAGAACATGGTTTTCATGTTCTCAGAATGTGGTTTTCATGTTCTCAGAAGGTGGTTTCTATGTTTTCATGTTCTCAGAACGTGGTTTTCATGTTCTCAGAACGTGGTTTTCATGTTCTCAGAAGGTGGTTTCTATGTTTTCATGTTCTCAGAATGTGGTTTTCATGTTCTCAGAATGTGGTTTTCATGTTCTCAGAAGGTGGTTTCTATGTTTTCATGTTCTCAGAATGTGGTTTTCATGTTCTCAGAACGTGGTTTTCATGTTCTCAGAATGTGGTTTTCATGTTCTCAGAAGGTGGTTTCTATGTTTTCCTGTTCTCAGAATGTGGTTTTCATGTTCTCAGAACGTGGTTTTCATGTTCTCAGAATGTGGTTTTCATGTTCTCAGAAGGTGGTTTCTATGTTTTCATGTTCTCAGAATGTGGTTTTCATGTTCTCAGAACACGATTTTCATGTTCTCAGAACGTGGTTTTCATGTTCTCAGAATGTGGTTTTCATGTTCTCAGAACGTGGTTTTCATGTTCTCAGAATGTGGTTTTCATGTTCTCAGAAGGTGGTTTCTATGTTTTCATGTTCTCAGAATGTGGTTTTCATGTTCTCAGAACACGATTTTCATGTTCTCAGAACGTGGTTTTCATGTTCTCAGAATGTGGTTTTCATGTTGTCAGAACGTGGTTTTCATGTTCTCAGAATGTGGTTTTAATGTTCTCAGCACATGGTTTTCATAAGGTGGTTTTTATGTTTTCATGTTCTCAGAATGTGGTTTTCATGTTCTCAGAACGTGGTTTTCATGTTCTCAGAATGTGGTTTTCATGTTCTCAGAATGTGGTTTTCATGTTCTCAGAAGTTGGTTTCTATGTTTTCATGTTCTCAGAATGTGGTTTTCATGTTCTCAGAACATGATTTTAATGTTTTCAGAAGGTGGTTTTTATGTTTTCATGTTCTCAGAATGTGGTTTTCATGTTCTCAGAACGTGGTTTTCATGTTCTCAGAAGGTGGTTTCTATGTTTTCCTGTTCTCAGAATGTGGTTTTCATGTTCTCAGAACGTGGTTTTCATGTTCTCAGAAGGTGGTTTCTATGTTTTCCTGTTCTCAGAATGTGGTTTTCATGTTCTCAGAACGTGGTTTTCATGTTCTCAGAATGTGGTTTTCATGTTCTCAGAATGTGGTTTTCATGTTCTCAGAATGTGGTTTTCATGTTCTCAGAACATGGTTTTCATGTTCTCAGAATGTGGTTTTCATGTTCTCAGAAGGTGGTTTCTATGTTTTCATGTTCTCAGAATGTGGTTTTCATGTTCTCAGAAGGTGGTTTCTATGTTTTCAGAATGTGGTTTTCATGTTCTCAGAACATGAGATATTCATGAAAAATTCATTACACATCACTTTATTATTCCTCAGCCAATCAAGGCCCTGATTGGTGAACTACTGCTCCTGTCATAGCTCTTTGTCTGTTGTCAAGGATACTCACACACACAGTCCATTTAACATAGTGTTTTCAACTTACATATTTGACATACATTGTGCATGTTCATTTATCCAGGGCCGTGACATTGGGATTTGAACTCACAACCTCTTGGTTCATGGCATTCACATCTTCCTGCTACGCCACCATGTTTGTCAGGTATCAAGTCATCTGACTATTCTCTCATCATTGATTTGATTGGATTTGATTAACTTATTTTTTTGAGCAGTGTATATGTTTGTATATATATATATATAAAACAGTGCATTGGGAAAGTATTCAGACCCCTTGATTTCCCACATTTTATTACGTTACAGCCTTTATTCTGTCATGATGTCAGTGATCACTGTTGCTTGTTTTAGAAATACAAAAATGACCAAAGCCAAACCCCGTTATATTTTTAAAAGACATTTTAGACAGTTTGATTAACAGGCGTTCGTTCTTACATGATCTGTACCATAATATTGACAAAGTAAGTTTGATTCCCGATGTTGACACTGACTGGGAATATTTTTATATGACATTTGTGTTGATGTGTGAAAAGTCCCTGTGAAGAAATGTAGAATCAGTGGAAGGGACAACCCCTGGTTTTCAGATAACTTGGCAGAATTCATTAGAAAGAGAAATATCTCTTGGGCTCGAGCTAGACATACAAATGCTCCTGTTGACTGGGCCTCCTTCAGAGCGCTAAGAAACAAATGCACAGGATTGATCGGGAAGTCCAAATCAGATTACTATTTAAATGCAGTCCACAGAGAACCTAAACAACACTACCAAGTTCTGGAAGCCAATCAAATCAGTGTCAGGTTCTAATGTCTCCTCTGGCCTTCCTGACCATTTAATGATGGGTTCTAATGAAGTGAAGGATAATATTGTCGGGGTTTTTAACAAGCACTTCATATCTGCTGGTTCTGTTGTTGATAATGGTGGGGCCCAGGCCTCTAATATCAGCTCTGTTACAGTCAACTATGATTTGGCCCTTATGTCAACCATTTTAACTTTGAGCCTGTTTCTTATGCTGAGGTCTATAAAGCACTAAAGACAATAGACACAAAAAGTCTGCAGGTGCAGACAACCTGGATACCTACCTGTTAACGATAGCAACTGGTATTATTACTGAACCTGTGGCTCACTTTTTCAACTTGATTCTCTTGACCAATTCCATATCCAGCATTTGGAAATCAGCTTATGTCCTCCCACTGCTAAAGGGTGGAGATCCCTCAGATGCTAATAACTCCCTATCCTGGTCAAAGTCTATGAATCCCTAGTGAACTCCCTATCCTGGTCAAAGTCTATGAACCCCCAGTGAACTCCCTATCCTGGTCAAAGTCTATGAATCCCTAGTGAACTCCCTATCCTGGTCAAAGTCTATGAATCCCTAGTGAACTCCCTATCCTGACCAAAGTCTATTAATCGCTAGTGAACTCCCTATCCTGGTCAAAGTCTATGAATCCCTAGTGAACTCCCTATCCTGGTCAAAGTCTATGAACCCCCAGTGAACTCCCTATCCTGGTCAAGGTCTATGAACCCCTGGTGAACTCCCTATCCTGGTCAAAGTCTATGAATCCCTAGTGACCTCTGTATCCTGGACAAAGTCTATGAATCCCTAGTGAACTCTCTATCCTGGCCCAAAGTCTATGAATCCCTAGTGAACTCTCTATCCTGGACAAAGTCTATGAATCCCCAGTGACCTCTGTATCCTGGACAAAGTCTATGAATCCCGAGTGACCTCTGTATCCTGGACAAAGTCTATGAATCCCTAGTGACCTCTGTATCCTGGACAAAGTCTATGAATCCATAGTGACCTCTGTATCCTGGACAACGTCTATGAATCCCTAGTGAACTCTGTATTCTGGTCGGTCTATGAATCCCCAGTGACCTCTGTATCCTGGACAAAGTCTATGAATCCCTAGTGAACTCTGTATCCTGGCCAAAGTCTATGAATCCCTAGTGACCTCTGCATCCTGACCAAAGTCTATGAATCCCTAGTGACCTCTGTATCCTGACCAAAGTCTATGAATCCCTAGTGACCTCCCAATTAAAAAACTTCTTCATTGAAATGAACATACTGAGCAGGGTTCAGTCTGTCTTTAGATTGGGACACAGCACCACAACTGCAGCTATGGCAGTGGCAAACAACATCATTAATGCACTTGATAAAAAGCAACACTGTGCTGCTCTGTTTGTGTATTTATCAAAAGGCATTTGACTCAGTTGACCATGAATTGTTGTTAGCTAGACTCAGTAACATTGGTCTCAGAGAAGGGACAGTAAATTGGTTTAGGAACTATCTTTCTGACAGAACACAATGTGTTTATACTGACAATCACAAGTCTAGCTGTCTAGAGATTAATAGAGGTGTGCCCCAGGGTTCCATTTTAGCTCCTGTGTTGTTCTCAATTTTTATTAATGATTTGGGAAACGGGATGCAACCAGCTAAGTTCCATCTACATGCAGATGATACAGTTATATATTAATGTGCTCCTTCTCTGGTTCAGGCTGTTGAAGAGCTCCACGCTGCTTTTCAGTCACTGCAGGCCTCCCTTTATGATCTCAAACTGGTCTTGAATGTACAAACAACTAAATGCATGACCTTTACCAGAGCTAGAACTCTGCCAGAGAACGTTAGCATTGTCACATCAGGTGGCTTATCCATTGAAGAAATGTCTTCCTACAAATACCTAGGTATTTGATTGGATGACAAGTTGTCCTTTAAAGTTCATGTGGATAATCTTGTGACAAAGCTTACATTTAAATGTTTATTTTCGTAATAAGGCTTGCTTCCCGCTTATGGCTAGAAAGAAGCTTGTTCAGGCCATTTCTCTGTGTAATTGATTATGGTGACTTGTTGTATTTGCATGCATCCTCCTCTGTCTAACAGAGACTGGACTCTGTTTATCATACAGCCTCCTCTGTCTAACAGAGACAGGACTCTGTTTATCATACAGCCTCCTCTGTCTGACAGAGACTGGACTCTGTTTATCATACAGCCTCCTCTGTCTGACAGAGACTGGACTCTGTTTATCATGTAGCCTCCTCTGTCTGACAGAGACTGGACTCTGTTTGTCATGCAGTCTCCTCTGTCTGACAGAGACTGGACTCTGTTTATCATACAGCCTCCTCTGTCTAACCGAGACTGGACTCTGTTTATCATACAGCCTCCTCTGTCTAACAGAGACTGGACTCTGTTTATCATGCAGCCTCCTCTGTTTATCATACAGCCTCCTCTGTCTAACAGAGACTGGACTCTGTTTATCATACAGCCTCCTCTGTCTAACAGAGACTGGACTCTGTTTATCATGCAGCCTCCTCTGTCTGACAGAGACTGGACTCTGTTCATCATGTAGCCTCCTCTGTCTAACAGAGACTGTACTCTGTTTATCATGCAGCCTCCTCTGTCTTACAGAGACAGGACTCTGTTTATCATGCATCCTCCTCTGTTTATCATGCAGCCTCCTCTGTTTATCATGCAGCCTCCTCTGTCTGACAGAGACTGGACTCTGTTTATCATGCAGCCTCCTCTGTCTAACAGAGACTGGACTCTGTTTGTCATGTAGCCTCCTCTGTCTAACAGAGACTGGACTCTGTTTATCATGCAGCCTCCTCTGTCTAACAGAGACTGGACTCTGTTTATCATGCAGCCTCCTCTGTCTAACAGAGACAGGACTCTGTTTATCATGCATCCTCCTCTGTTTATCATGCAGCCTCCTCTGTTTATCATGCAGCCTCCTCTGTCTAACAGAGACTGGACTCTGTTTGTCATGTAGCCTCCTCTGTCTAACAGAGACTGGACTCTGTTTATCATGCAGCCTCCTCTGTCTGACAGAGACTGGACTCTGTTTATCATGCAGCCTCCTCTGTTTATCATACAGCCTCCTCTGTCTAACAGAGACTGGACTCTGTTTATCATGCAGCCTCCTCTGTCTGACAGATGGACAGAGACAGAGACTGGACTCTGTTTATCATGCAGCCTCCTCTGTTTATCATACAGCCTCCTCTGTCTAACAGAGACTGGACTCTGTTTATCATACAGCCTCCTCTGTCTAACAGAGACTGGACTCTGTTTATCATGCAGCCTCCTCTGTCTGACAGAGACTGGACTCTGTTCATCATGTAGCCTCCTCTGTCTAACAGAGACTGGACTCTGTTTATCATGCAGCCTCCTCTGTCTTACAGAGACTGGACTCTGTTTATCATGCAGCCTCCTCTGTCTGACAGAGACTGGACTCTGTTTATCATGTAGCCTCCTCTGTCTGACAGAGACTGGACTCTGTTTATCATGCAGCCTCCTCTGTCTAACAGAGACTGGACTCTGTTTATCATGCAGCCTCCTCTGTCTAACAGAGACTGGACTCTGTTTGTCATGTAGCCTCCTCTGTGTTCTCTGTCTTACAGAGACAGGACTCTGTTTATCATGCATCCTTGGGCTTTATTACAAATGCCAAGTCACTCACCCACCATTGCACCAAGTAGAAGGTTGGACTTTACATTATATTCTCAGAAAGCTACATTTGTATGTGTTCATCTACAAAGCCCATTTGGGTAAACTCCCTCTTAACATCTGTAGTCTGGTCTCCTTCACCACCAGCAGTTACCATACACTGTCTGCTAGGTGGTTGCTATGTTACCATACCCGGTCTGCCAGGTGGTTGCTATGTTACCATACCCGGTTTGCTAGGTGGTTGCTATGTTACCATACCCGGTCTGCCAGGTGGTTGCTATGTTACCATACCCGGTCTGCCAGGTGGTTGCTATGTTGCAATACCCGGTCTGCCAGGTGGTTGCTATGTTACCATACCCGGTCTGCTAGGTGGTTGCTATGTTGCAATACCCGGTCTGCCAGGTGGTTGCTATGTTGCAATACCCGGTCTGCCAGGTGGTTGCTATGTTACCATACCCGGTCTGCTAGGTGGTTGCTATATTACCATACCCAGTCTGCCAGGTGGTTGCTATGTTACCATACCCGGTCTGCCAGGTGGTTGCTATGTTGCAATACCCGGTCTGCCAGGTGGTTGCTATGTTACCATACCCGGTCTGCTAGGTGGTTGCTATGTTACCATACCCGGTCTGCTAGGTGGTTGCTATGTTACCATACCCGGTCTGCTAGGTGGTTGCTATGTTACCATACCCGGTCTGCCAGGTGGTTGCTATGTTGCAATACCCGGTCTGCCAGGTGGTTGCTATGTTACCATACCCGGTCTGCTAGGTGGTTGCTATGTTACCATACCCGGTCTGCTAGGTGGTTGCTATGTTACCATACCCGGTCTGCTAGGTGGTTGCTATGTTACCATACCCGGTCTGCTAGGTGATTGCTATGTTACCATACCCGGTCTGCTAGGTGGTTGCTATGTTACCATACCCGGTCTGCTAGGTGGTTGCTATGTTACCATACCCGGTCTGCTAGGTGGTTGCTACTTAAAGTCCCCAGGACATTCACGGTATTAGGCAAGACTGCCTTCTCTTCTTGTGCACCAGAGGCATGGAATAGTCTGCAATCCCTGCTTCATCTAGACATGTTAGTGCCACTGAATCAATTTAAAATATTGATGGGAGACTCTGTTATGGAGTGTAAATGCTTTTTAGGCTGGATCATGTTTTAATGCTTTAATGTATTGATTATTGCTGCTACCTTGGCCAGGTCTCCCTTAAAGAGACTCTGGGTCTCAATGGGCCTTTCCTGTTAAATAAAACAAATTAAACATTCTAAAATGGATCGAATAAAATATATACACACTAAATGAAATGCCTTATTTACATAAGTATTCAGACCCTTTGCTATGAGACTCGAAATTGAGCTGAGGTGCATCCATCCATTGATTATCTTTGAGATGTATCTACAACTTCATTGGAGTACACCTGTGGTAAATTCAATTGATTTAAGAGATTTAGAAATGCACACACCTGTCTATATAAGGTCCCACAGTTCACAGTGCATATCAGAGCAAACACCAAGCCATGACATCAAAGGAATTGTCCGTAGAGAGAAAGGATTGTCTCGAGGCACAGATCTGGGGAAATGTTTAATGGATCAGTTGTTATTGTAATCTGGTATTTATGGTTTTCCCACCTGACTTTACATGGCTAGGCCTGATATCATGAGGGACAGCTGGTTGACTTTACATGGCTGGGCCTGATATCATGAGGGACAGCTGGTTGACTTTACATGGCTGGGCCTGATATCATGGGGGACAGCTGGTTGACTTTACATGGCTGGGCCTGATATCATGAGGGACAGCTGGTTGACTTTACATGGCTAGGCCTGATATCATGAGGGACAGCTGGTTGACTTTACATGGCTAGGCCTGATATCATGAGGGACAGCTGGTTGACTTTACATGGCTAGGCCTGATATCATGAGGGACAGCTGGTTGACTTTACATGGCTAGGCCTGATATCATGAGGGACAGCTGGTTGACTTTACATGGCTAGGCCTGATATCATGAGGGACAGCTGGTTGACTTTACATGGCTAGGCCTGATATCATGAGGGACAGCTGGTTGACTTTACATGGCTAGGCCTGATATCATGAGGGACAGCTGGTTGACTTTACATGGCTGGGCCTGATATCATGAGGGACAGCTGGTTGACTTTACATGGCTAGGCCTGATATCATGAGGGACAGCTGGTTGACTTTACATAGCTAGGCCTGATATCATGAGGGACAGCTGGTTGACTTTACATAGCTGGGCCTGATATCATGAGGGACAGCTGGTTGACTTTACATGGTTAGGCCTGATATCATGAGGGACAGCTGGTTGACTTTACATGGCTAGGCCTGATATCATGAGGGACAGCTGGTTGACTTTACATGGCTAGACCTGATATCATGAGGGACAGCTGGTTGACTTTACATGGCTAGGCCTGATATCATGAGGGACAGCTGGTTGACTTTACATGGCTAGGCCTGATATCATGAGGGACAGCTGGTTGACTTTACATGGCTAGGCCTGATATCATGAGGGACAGCTGGTTGACTTTACATGGCTAGACCTGATATCATGAGGGACAGCTGGTTGACTTTACATGGCTAGGCCTGATATCATGAGGGACAGCTGGTTGACTTTACATGGCTAGGCCTGATATCATGAGGGACAGCTGGTTGACTATACATGGCTAGGTCTGATATCATGAGGGACAGCTGGTTGACTTTACATGGCTAGGCCTGATATAATGAGGGACAGCTGGTTGACTTTACATGGCTAGGCCTGATATCATGAGGGACAGCTGGTTGACTTTACATGGCTAGGCCTGATATCATGAGGGACAGCTGGTTGACTTTACATGGCTAGGCCTGATATCATGAGGGACAGCTGGTTGACTTTACATGGCTGGGCCTGATATCATGAGGGACAGCTGGTTGACTTTACATGGCTAGGCCTGATATCATGAGGGACAGCTGGTTGACTTTACATGGCTGGGCCTGATATCATGAGGGACAGCTGGTTGACTTTACATGGCTAGGCCTGATATCATGAGGGACAGCTGGTTGCTTTACATGGCTAGGCCTGATATCATGAAGGACAGCTGGTTGACTTTACATGGCTAGGCCTGATATCATGAGGGACAGCTGGTTACTTTACATGGCTAGGCCTGATATCATGAGGGACAGCTGGTTGACTTTACATGGCTAGGCCTGATATCATGAGGGACAGCTGGTTGACTTTACATGGCTAGGCCTGATATCATGAGGGACAGCTGGTTGACTTTACATGGCTAGGCCTGATATCATGAGAGGGACAGCTGGTTACTTTACATGGCTAGGCCTGATATCATGAGAGGGACAGCTGGTTACTTTACATGGCTAGGCCTGATATCATGAGTGACAGCTGGTTACTTTACATGGCTAGGCCTGATATCATGAGGTGGTCCTTCTGTAGCTCAGTTGGTAGAGCATGGCGCTTGTAACGCCAGGGTAGTGGGTTCGATTCCCGGGACCACCCATATGTAGAATGTATGCACACATGACTGTAAGTCGCTTTGGATAAAAGCGTCTGCTAAATGGCATATATTATGAGGGACAGCTGGTTGACTTTACATGGCTAGGCCTGATATCATGAGGGACAGCTGGTTGACTTTACATGGCTAGGTCTGATATCATGAGGGACAGCTGGTTGACTTTACATGGCTAGGCCTGATATCATGAGGGACAGCTGGTTGACTTTACATGGCTAGGCCTGATATCATGAGGGACAGCTGGTTGACTTTACATGGCTAGGCCTGATATCATGAGGGACAGCTGGTTGACTTTACATGGCTAGGCCTGATATCATGAGGGACAGCTGGTTGACTTTACATGGCTAGGCCTGATATCATGAGGGACAGCTGGTTGACTTTACATGGCTAGGCCTGATATCATGAGGGACAGCTAGTTGACTTTACATGGCTAGGCCTGATATCATGAGGGACAGCTGGTTGACTTTACATGGCTTGGTCTGATATCATGAGGGACAGCTGGTTGACTTTACATGGCTAGGCCTGATATCATGAGGGACAGCTGGTTGACTTTACATGGCTAGGCCTGATATCATGAGAGGGACAGCTGGTTGACTTTACATGGCTAGGCCTGATATCATGAGGGACAGCTGGTTGACTTTACATGGCTAGGCCTGATATCATGAGGGACAGCTGGTTGACTTTACATGGCTAGGCCTGATATCATGAGGGACAGCTGGTTGACTTTACATGCCTAGGCCTGATATCATGAGGGACAGCTGGTTGACTTTACATGGCTGGGCCTGATATCATGAGGGACAGCTGGTTGACTTTACATGGCTAGGCCTGATATCATGAGGGACAGCTGGTTGACTTTACATGGCTAGGCCTGATATCATGAGGGACAGCTGGTTGACTTTACATGGCTAGGCCTGATATCATGAGGGACAGCTGGTTGACTTTACATGGCTAGGCCTGATATCATGAGGGACAGCTGGTTACTTTACATGGCTAGGCCTGATATCATGAGGAACAGCTGGTTGACTTTACATGGCTGGGCCTGATATCATGAGGGACAGCTGGTTGACTTTACATGGCTAGGCCTGATATCATGAGGGACAGCTGGTTGACTTTACATGGCTAGGCCTGATATCATGAGAGGGACAGCTGGTTGACTTTACATGGCTAGGTCTGATATCATGAGGGACAGCTGGTTGACTTTACATGGCTAGGCCTGATATCATGAGGGACAGCTGGTTGACTTTACATGGCTAGGCCTGATATCATGAGGGACAGCTGGTTGACTTTACATGGCTAGGACTGATATCATGAGGGACAGCTGGTTGACTTTACATGGTTAGGCCTGATATCATGAGGGACAGCTGGTTGACTTTACATGGCTAGGCCTGATATCATGAGGGACAGCTGGTTGACTTTACATGGCTAGGACTGATATCATGAGGGACAGCTGGTTGACTTTACATGGCTAGGCCTGATATCATGAGGGACAGCTGGTTGACTTTACATGGCTAGGACTGATATCATGAGGGACAGCTGGTTGACTTTACATGGCTAGGCCTGATATCATGAGGGACAGCTGGTTACTTTACATGGCTAGGCCTGATATCATGAGGGACAGCTAGTTGACTTTACATGGCTAGGCCTGATATCATGAGGGACAGCTGGTTGCTTTACATGGCTAGGCCTGATATCATGAGGGATAGCTGGTTGACTTTACATGGCTAGGCCTGATATAATGAGGGACAGCTGGTTGACTTTACATGGCTAGGCCTGATATCATGAGGGACAGCTGGTTGACTTTACATGGTTAGGCCTGATATCATGAGGGACAGCTGGTTGCTTTACATGGCTAGGCCTGATATCATGAGGGACAGCTGGTTGCTTTACATGGCTAGGCCTGATATCATGAGAGGGACAGCTGGTTGACTTTACATGGCTAGGCCTGATATCATGAGGAACAGCTGGTTGACTTTACATGGCTGGGCCTGATATTATCATGAGGGACAGCTGGTTGACTTTACATGGCTAGGCCTGATATCATGAGGGACAGCTGGTTGCTTTACATGGCTAGGCCTGATATCATGAGAGGGACAGCTGGTTGACTTTACATGGCTAGGCCTGATATCATGAGGGACAGCTGGTTGACTTTACATGGCTAGGCCTGATATCATGAGGGACAGCTGGTTGACTTTACATGGCTAGGCCTGATATCATGAGGGACAGCTGGTTGACTTTACATGGCTAGGCCTGATATCATGAGGGACAGCTGGTTGACTTTACATGGCTAGGTCTGATATCATGAGGGACAGCTGGTTGACTTTACATGGTTAGGCCTGATATCATGAGGGACAGCTGGTTGCTTTACATGGCTAGGCCTGATATCATGAGGGACAGCTGGTTGCTTTACATGGCTAGGCCTGATATCATGAGAGGGACAGCTGGTTGACTTTACATGGCTAGGCCTGATATCATGAGGAACAGCTGGTTGACTTTACATGGCTGGGCCTGATATCATGAGGGACAGCTGGTTGACTTTACATGGCTAGGCCTGATATCATGAGGGACAGCTGGTTGACTTTACATGGCTAGGCCTGATATCATGAGGGACAGCTGGTTGACTTTACATGGCTAGGCCTGATATCATGAGGAACAGCTGGTTGACTTTACATGGCTAGGCCTGATATCATGAGGGACAGCTGGTTGCTTTACATGGCTAGGCCTGATATCATGAGGGACAGCTGGTTGCTTTACATGGCTAGGCCTGATATCATGAGAGGGACAGCTGGTTGACTTTACATGGCTAGGCCTGATATCATGAGGAACAGCTGGTTGACTTTACATGGCTGGGCCTGATATTATCATGAGGGACAGCTGGTTGACTTTACATGGCTAGGCCTGATATCATGAGGGACAGCTGGTTGACTTTACATGGCTAGGCCTGATATCATGAGGAACAGCTGGTTGACTTTACATGGCTAGGCCTGATATCATGAGGAACAGCTGGTTGACTTTACATGGCTAGGCCTGATATCATGAGGGACAGCTGGTTGACTTTACATGGCTAGGCCTGATATCATGAGGGACAGCTGGTTGCTCGGTCAATTTAGCTAGCTGCAATTTTACATCTTTAAACCACCCAGTAAAAGGTAACGGGTTCTTTCTCATTTAAATCACCTTAAAGTAGATATCGTCTTTCTTCAGGAGACACATCTCCGCACTTTTGACCACTATCGTTTAAAAGGAAAGTGGATCGGTCAATCATATTAAAAAACATTAAATAAAACATGAGGAGCAGCCATTTTAATTAGTAAAAACATGAGGAGCAGCCATTTTAATTAGTAAAAACATGAGGAGCAGCCATTTTAATTAGTAAAAACATACCGTTCGCATAAGACCTTCTCACATAGACTTCTTTTTCCAGGACAATAGATTTCTGCCACTTATCGTGGAGTGTGATTACCAAGCTATAGTCATTTCGAATCATTATCCTCTTACTATGAAACTACTTATACCAAATACAAAGCCCAGTCATCACCCTTGTAGGCTTAAAGGGAAGCAGGTAGCCTAGTGGATAGAGCAGTGGCCGAGTAACCGCAAGGTTGCTGGATCGAATCCCAGTTGAATGCATGCAGTCGTACAACTGACTAGGTATCCCCCTTAACTCACTACTGCTATCAGAAGAAACCTTTGTTTCTTTTATATCATCTCAAATTGAGCTGTTTCTTGAGCTTAATCAACCCCCTGGAATGTCTCCTACCACAGTATAGGAATCAATGAAGGCTTATCTAAGGGGCCAAATTATTTAGTACAGCGCAAGATTAAGGAAGTGCAATATTAAACTACTCGGGGAATTTACAAATAACATCTGGGATTTGGATATGGCATATTCACACTCTTCATCCGCAGATTTACTAAAACAACAGTTTGACACTTCAGACAAAGTTTAATCTTCTTTCAACTCGATAAGCAGAAAATCGAATGAGTAAATCTTGATAGAAAAATGATGAACATGGAGAGAAACCAGGGAAAATGCTGCGTCAGAGAACAAATCAAACCTGAGATAACTGACGAGCTGGGTAACACATGTATTGATCATTTAGAGGTCAATTCATGCTTTCATAACATTTACTCATAATTATATACTTCAGAATCAGCTGGTAATGCCACGTTACGCCACACCTTTGAGAACGTAGGTGTTCCTACAGTTGAACCTTAGACAGCTGCTAAACTAGAAGAGCAGCTCTCTGTAGAAGATACCGTGTTGCCAATTAAATCCCCTGGACCCGACGGATTTCAGAGATAATTCTTAAAATAAATTCTCAGATCGGTCCTCCCGAGTGGCGAGCCAGCTGTGCCACTAGAGATTCTGGGTGTGAGTCCAGCCTTTGTCGCAGCCACGACTGGGAGACCCACAATTGGCCCAGCGTCGTCTGCGTTAGGGGATGGTTTGGCCGACAGGGATGTCCTTGTACCATCAAGCACTAGCGACCGGGCGCCAGGTGTTTCCTCCGACACATTGGTGCGGCTGGCTTCCGGGTGGGATGCACGCTGTGTTAAGAAGCAGTGCGGCTTGGTTGGTTGGTTTGGTTTTGGAGGATGCATGGCTCTAGACCTCTCTCTAGACCTCTCTCGAGTCCGTACGGGAGTTGGAGCGATGAGACAAGACCGTAACTACCAATTGGATACCATGAAATTGGGGAGAAAAAGGGTAAAAAAAATATATATAAAAAATAAACAAAGGAAAATATATATTTGTATTCTCAGATCAACTCTCTCCTCTCTTTCCGTATTTGAGGAATCATTCTCCCTCGGACACGTAGGAGCGTATTGCAGAGACTCGTCCCCAGGGTGGTCTAGCGCTACCCAACTTTCAATATTATTACTGGGCAGCTGACATAAGAAAATGGTTGACCTTGGAGATATCATCCTGTGGCCCCACCTCCTTAGCTTAGCTTTGCTCTAAACTAGCTGAGCCTGTTTCCAAATACATTAAAAACCCTATTCAAATCAAATCACATTTATGTATATAGCCCTTCGTACATCAGCTGATATCTCCAAGTGCTGTACAGAAACCCAGCCTAAAACCCCAAACAGCAAGCAATGCAGGTGTAGAAGCACGGTGGCTAGGAAAAACTCCCTCGAAAGGCCAAAACCTAGGAAGAAACCTAGAGAGGAACCAGGCTATGTGGGGTGGCCAGTCCTCTTCTGGCTGTGCCGGGTGGAGATTATAACAGAACATGGCCAAGATGTTCAAGATGTTGTATGGTTTTTTAATTATGGGGCAGCAGTTGAAAATTCACTGAGACCAAAAGATCTCCTTAACTGTTTCCAGATCAGCTAATGCAAGTAGGGTATTTCATATCTGGTCTGGAAAAGGGATCTCCTCACTGAACGACCTGTACATACAGTTTGGGGAGGCAGGTGGCTAGCCTAGTGGTTAGACTGTAGGGCCGGCAGGTAGCCTAGTGGTTAGACTGTAGGGCCGGCAGGTAGCCTAGTGGTTAGAGTGTCTGTGTGCTCTGTTAGAGCATGGGGGGGTTGATTTGGTAGGGGATCTGTGTGCTCTGTTAGAGCATGAGGGGGTTGATTTGGTAGGGGATCTGTGTGCTCTGTTAGAGCATGAGGGGGGTTGATTTGGTAGGGGATCTGTGTGCTCTGTTAGAGCATGGGGGTTGATTTGGTAGGGGATCTGTGTGCTCTGTTAGAGCATGAGGGGTGTTGATTTGGTAGGGGATCTGTGTGCTCTGTTAGAGCATGGGGGGGGTTGATTTGGTAGGGGATCTGTGTGCTCTGTTAGAGCATGAGGGGTGTTGATTTGGTAGGGGATCTGTGTGCTCTGTTAGAGCATGGGGGTTGATTTGGTAGGGGATCTGTGTGCTCTGTTAGAGCATGAGGGGGTTGATTTGGTAGGGGATCTGTGTGCTCTGTTAGAGCATGAGGGGGTTGATTTGGTAGGGGATCTGTGTGCTCTGTTAGAGCATGAGGGGTTGATTTGGTAGGGGATCTGTGTGCTCTGTTAGAGCATGAGGGGGTTGATTTGGTGGGGATTTGGCTCTGTTAGGGGATCTGTGTGCTCTGTTAGAGCATGAGGGGGTTGATTTGGTAGGGGATCTGTGTGCTCTGTTAGAGCATGAGGGGGGGTTGATTTGGTAGGGGATCTGTGTGCTCTGTTAGAGCATGAGGGGGTTGATTTGGTAGGGGATCTGTGTGCTCTGTTAGAGCATGAGGGGGGGGTTCTGTCCTGCTGTTCTGTCTTATTTGTATAATCATAAAAAATGCTAAATTAAAACATTTAAAAAAAAAAAAATTAAAAACAGAAACAACTAAACGGGTAAGTTTAGGAATTCATTCCGAGTGTTTAAGTTAAATAGTTTGGGATAGGCAAAATGTAAATACACCATCCCCGTCCAAAACACCCAAGCAAGCCACAAGACTACTTGATGGTAACAATGCAAAGCGTTGCCCCCTAGTGGCCGGTTATCTGAACCTGCAGAGTGTAGTCATGGAGGTGGTGAGAGAGACCAGATCTAACCTGAACCTGCAGAGTATAGTCATGGAGGTGGTGAGAGAGACCAGATCTAACCTGAACCTGCAGAGTATAGTCATGGAGGAGGTGAGAGAGACCAGATCTAACCTGAACCTGCAGAGTATAGTCATGGAGGTGGTGAGAGACCAGATCTAACCTGAACCTGCAGAGTATAGTCATGGAGGTGGTGAGAGAGACCAGATCTAACCTGAACCTGCAGAGTATAGTCATGGAGGTGGTGAGAGACCAGATCTAACCTGAACCTGCAGAGTATAGTCATGGCGGTGGTGAGAGACCAGATCTAACCTGAACCTGCAGAGTATAGTCATGGAGGTGGTGAGAGAGACCAGATCTAACCTGAACCTGCAGAGTATAGTCATGGAGGTGGTGAGAGACCAGATCTAACCTGAACCTGCAGAGTATAGTCATGGCGGTGGTGAGAGAGACCAGATCTAACCTGAACCTGCAGAGTATAGTCATGGATGTGGTGAGAGAGACCAGATCTAACCTGAACCTGCAGAGTATAGTCATGGAGGTGGTGAGAGAGACCAGATCTAACCTGAACCTGCAGAGTGTAGTCATGGATGTGGTGAGAGAGACCAGATCTAACCTGAACCTGCAGAGTATAGTCATGGAGGTGGTGAGAGACCAGATCTAACCTGAACCTGCAGAGTATAGTCATGGAGGTGGTGAGAGACCAGATCTAACCTGAACCTGCAGAGTATAGTCATGGCGGTGGTGAGAGAGACCAGATCTAACCTGAACCTGCAGAGTATAGTCATGGAGGAGGTGAGAGAGACCAGATCTAACCTGAACCTGCAGAGTATAGTCATGGAGGAGGTGAGAGAGACCAGATCTAACCTGAACCTGCAGAGTATAGTCATGGCGGTGGTGAGAGAGACCAGATCTAACCTGAACCTGCAGAGTATAGTCATGGAGGTGGTGAGAGAGACCAGATCTAACCTGAACCTGCAGAGTGTAGTCATGGATGTGGTGAGAGAGACCAGATCTAACCTGAACCTGCAGAGTATAGTCATGGAGGTGGTGAGAGACCAGATCTAACCTGAACCTGCAGAGTATAGTCATGGAGGTGGTGAGAGACCAGATCTAACCTGAACCTGCAGAGTATAGTCATGGAGGTGGTGAGAGAGACCAGATCTAACCTGAACCTGCAGAGTATAGTCATGGAGGTGGTCAGAGAGACCAGATCTAACCTGAACCTGCAGAGTATAGTCATGGAGGTGGTGAGAGAGACCAGATCTAACCTGAACCTGCAGAGTGTAGTCATGGATGTGGTGAGAGAGACCAGATCTAACCTGAACCTGCAGAGTATAGTCATGGCGGTGGTGAGAGAGACCAGATCTAACCTGAACCTGCAGAGTGTAGTCATGGATGTGGTGAGAGAGACCAGATCTAACCTGAACCTGCAGAGTATAGGCATGGAGGTGGTGAGAGAGACCAGATCGAACCTGAACCTGCAGAGTATAGTCATGGAGGTGGTGAGAGAGACCAGATCTAACCTGAACCTGCAGAGTATAGTCATGGAGGTGGTGAGAGAGACCAGATCTAACCTGAACCTGCAGAGTATAGTCATGGAGGTGGTGAGAGAGACCAGATCTAACCTGAACCTGCAGAGTATAGTCATGGAGGTGGTGAGAGAGACCAGATCTAACCTGAACCTGCAGAGTATAGTCATGGAGGTGGTGAGAGAGACCAGATCTAACCTGAACCTGCAGAGTATAGTCATGGATGTGGTGAGAGACCAGATCTAACCTGAACCTGCAGAGTATAGTCATGGAGGTGGTGAGAGAGACCAGATCTAACCTGAACCTGCAGAGTATAGTCATGGAGGTGGTGAGAGAGACCAGATCTAACCTGAACCTGCAGAGTATAGGCATGGAGGTGGTGAGAGAGACCAGATCGAACCTGAACCTGCAGAGTATAGTCATGGAGGTGGTGAGAGAGACCAGATCTAACCTGAACCTGCAGAGTATAGTCATGGAGGTGGTGAGAGAGACCAGATCTAACCTGAACCTGCAGAGTATAGTCATGGATGTGGTGAGAGAGACCAGATCTAACCTGAACCTGCAGAGTATAGTCATGGATGTGGTGAGAGAGACCAGATCTAACCTGAACCTGCAGAGTGTAGTCATGGAGGTGGTGAGAGACCAGATCTAACCTGAACCTGCAGAGTGTAGTCATGGAGGTGGTGAGAGACCAGATCGAACCTGAACCTGCAGAGTGTAGTCATGGAGGTGGTGAGAGACCAGATCTAACCTGAACCTGCAGAGTGTAGTCATGGATGTGGTGAGAGAGACCAGATCTAACCTGAACCTGCAGAGTATAGTCATGGCGGTGGTGAGAGAGACCAGATCTAACCTGAACCTGCAGAGTATAGTCATGGATGTGGTGAGAGAGACCAGATCTAACCTGAACCTGCAGAGTGTAGTCATGGAGGTGGTGAGAGAGACCAGATCTAACCTGAACCTGCAGAGTATAGTCATGGAGGTGGTGAGAGACCAGATCTAACCTGAACCTGCAGAGTATAGTCATGGATGTGGTGAGAGAGACCAGATCTAACCTGAACCTGCAGAGTGTAGTCATGGAGGTGGTGAGAGAGACCAGATCTAACCTGAACCTGCAGAGTATAGTCATGGAGGAGGTGAGAGAGACCAGATCTAACCTGAACCTGCAGAGTATAGTCATGGAGGAGGTGAGAGGGACCAGATCTAACCTGAACCTGCAGAGTGTAGTCATGGAGGTGGTGAGAGAGACCAGATCTAACCTGAACCTGCAGAGTATAGTCATGGCGGTGGTGAGAGAGACCAAAGAGGTGCTGTATCCTGCTGTGTACAGAGCTTTCACAGACGCATAGTTCATGTCCTGGAAGAGACAGAGAGACATTGTTATAGTATATGTCCTGGAAGAGACAGAGAGACACTGTTATAGTATATGTCCTGGGAGAGACAGAGACATTGTTATAGTATATGTCCTGGAAGAGACAGAGACACTGTTATAGTATATGTCCTGGGAGAGACAGAGAGACATTGTTATAGTATATGTCCTGGAAGAGACAGAGAGACACTGTTATAGTATATGTCCTGGAAGAGACAGAGAGACACTGTTATAGTATATGTCCTGGGAGAGACAGAGAGACACTGTTATAGTATATGTCCTGGAAGAGACAGAGAGACACTGTTATAGTATATGTCCTGGAAGAGACAGAGAGACATGTTATAGTATATGTCCTGGAAGAGACAGAGAGACATTGTTAAAGTATATGTCCTGGGAGAGACAGAGAGACATTGTTATAGTATATGTCCTGGAAGAGACAGAGAGACATTGTTATAGTATATGTCCTGGAAGAGACAGAGAGACATTGTTATAGTATATGTCCTGGAAGAGACAGAGAGACACTGTTATAGTATATGTCCTGGAAGAGACAGAGAGACACTGTTATAGTATATGTCCTGGAAGAGACAGAGACATTGTTATAGTATATGTCCTGGAAGAGACAGAGACATTGTTATAGTATATGTCCTGGAAGAGACAGAGAGACATGTTATAGTATATGTCCTGGAAGAGACAGAGAGACATTGTTATAGTATATGTCCTGGAAGAGACAGAGAGACATTGTTATAGTATATGTCCTGGGAGAGACAGAGAGACACTGTTATAGTATATGTCCTGGGAGAGACAGAGAGACACTGTTATAGTATATGTCCTGGGAGAGACAGAGAGACACTGTTATAGTATATGTCCTGGAGAGACAGAGAGACACTGTTATAGTATATGTCCTGGAAGAGACAGAGAGACACTGTTATAGTATATGTCCTGGGAGAGACAGAGACACTGTTATAGTATATGTCCTGGGAGAGACAGAGAGACACTGTTATAGTATATGTCCTGGAGAGACAGAGACACTGTTATAGTATATGTCCTGGAAGAGACAGAGACACTGTTATAGTATATGTCCTGGAGAGACAGAGAGACACTGTTATAGTATATGTCCTGGGAGAGACAGAGAGACACTGTTATAGTATATGTCCTGGAAGAGACAGAGAGACATTGTTATAGTATATGTCCTGGAGAGACAGAGAGACACTGTTATAGTATATGTCCTGGAAGAGACAGAGAGACATTGTAATAGTATATGTCCTGGAGAGACAGAGAGACACTGTTATAGTATATGTCCTGGAAGAGACAGAGAGACATTGTTATAGTATATAGTATATGTCCTGGAAGAGACAGAGACACTGTTATAGTATATGTCCTGGAAGAGACAGAGAGACACTGTTATAGTATATGTCCTGGAAGAGACAGAGAGACATTGTTATAGTATATGTCCTGGAGAGACAGAGAGACACTGTTATAGTATATGTCCTGGAAGAGACAGAGAGACATTGTTATAGTATATGTCCTGGAGAGACAGAGAGACACTGTTATAGTATATGTCCTGGAAGAGACAGAGAGACATTGTTATAGTATATGTCCTGGAAGAGACAGAGAGACACTGTTATAGTATATGTCCTGGGAGAGACAGAGACACTGTTATAGTATATGTCCTGGAAGAGACAGAGAGACACTGTTATAGTATATGTCCTGGGAGAGACAGAGACACTGTTATAGTATATGTCCTGGGAGAGACAGAGAGACACTGTTATAGTATATGTCCTGGAGAGACAGAGACACTGTTATAGTATATGTCCTGGAAGAGACAGAGACACTGTTATAGTATATGTCCTGGAGAGACAGAGAGACACTGTTATAGTATATGTCCTGGGAGAGACAGAGAGACACTGTTATAGTATATGTCCTGGAAGAGACAGAGAGACATTGTTATAGTATATGTCCTGGAGAGACAGAGAGACACTGTTATAGTATATGTCCTGGAAGAGACAGAGAGACATTGTAATAGTATATGTCCTGGAGAGACAGAGAGACACTGTTATAGTATATGTCCTGGAAGAGACAGAGAGACATTGTTATAGTATATAGTATATGTCCTGGAAGAGACAGAGAGACACTGTTATAGTATATGTCCTGGAAGAGACAGAGAGACACTGTTATAGTATATGTCCTGGAAGAGACAGAGAGACATTGTTATAGTATATGTCCTGGAGAGACAGAGAGACACTGTTATAGTATATGTCCTGGAAGAGACAGAGAGACATTGTTATAGTATATGTCCTGGAGAGACAGAGAGACACTGTTATAGTATATGTCCTGGAAGAGACAGAGAGACATTGTTATAGTATATGTCCTGGAAGAGACAGAGAGACACTGTTATAGTATATGTCCTGGGAGAGACAGAGACACTGTTATAGTATATGTCCTGGAAGAGACAGAGACACTGTTATAGTATATGTCCTGGAGAGACAGAGAGACACTGTTATAGTATATGTCCTGGAAGAGACAGAGAGACACTGTTATAGTATATGTCCTGGAAGAGACAGAGAGACACTGTTATAGTATATGTCCTGGGAGAGACAGAGAGACACTGTTATAGTATATGTCCTGGAAGAGACAGAGAGACATTGTTATAGTATATGTCCTGGAAGAGACAGAGAGACATTGTTATAGTATATGTCCTGGAGAGACAGAGAGACACTGTTATAGTATATGTCCTGGAAGAGACAGAGAGACATTGTTATAGTATATGTCCTGGAAGAGACAGAGAGACATTGTTATAGTATATAGTATATGTCCTGGAAGAGACAGAGAGACACTGTTATAGTATATGTCCTGGGAGAGACAGAGACACTGTTATAGTATATGTCCTGGAAGAGACAGAGAGACATTGTTATAGTATATGTCCTGGGAGAGACAGAGAGACACTGTTATAGTATATGTCCTGGAGAGACAGAGAGACATTGTTATAGTATATGTCCTGGAAGAGACAGAGAGACACTGTTATAGTATATGTCCTGGGAGAGACAGAGACACTGTTATAGTATATGTCCTGGAAGAGACAGAGAGACATTGTTATAGTATATGTCCTGGGAGAGACAGAGAGACACTGTTATAGTATATGTCCTGGAGAGACAGAGAGACATTGTTATAGTATATGTCCTGGAAGAGACAGAGAGACACTGTTATAGTATATGTCCTGGAGAGACAGAGAGACATTGTTATAGTATATGTCCTGGAAGAGACAGAGAGACACTGTTATAGTATATGTCCTGGAAGAGACAGAGAGACATTGTTATAGTATATGTCCTGGGAGAGACAGAGAGACATTGTTATAGTATATGTCCTGGGAGAGACAGAGAGACACTGTTATAGTATATGTCCTGGGAGAGACAGAGACATTGTTATAGTATATGTCCTGGAAGAGACAGAGAGACATTGTTATAGTATATGTCCTGGAAGAGACAGAGAGACATTGTTATAGTATATGTCCTGGAAGAGACAGAGAGACACTGTTATAGTATATGTCCTGGGAGAGACAGAGAGACACTGTTATAGTATATGTCCTGGGAGAGACAGAGAGACACTGTTATAGTATATGTCCTGGGAGAGACAGAGAGACACTGTTATAGTATATGTCCTGGGAGAGACAGAGAGACACTGTTATAGTATATGTCCTGGAAGAGACAGAGAGACATGTTATAGTATATGTCCTGGGAGAGACAGAGAGACATGTTATAATATATGTCCTGGAAGTGACAGAGAGACACTGTTATAGTATATGTCCTGGGAGAGACAGAGAGACACTGTTATAGTATATGTCCTGGAAGAGACAGAGAGACATGTTATAGTATATGTCCTGGGAGAGACAGAGAGACATGTTATAGTATATGTCCTGGAAGAGACAGAGAGACATTGTTATAGTATATGTCCTGGAAGAGACAGAGAGACACTGTTATAGTATATGTCCTGGAAGAGACAGAGACACTGTTATAGTATATGTCCTGGAAGAGACAGAGAGACATGTTATAGTATATGTCCTGGAAGAGACAGAGAGACATGTTATAGTATATGTCCTGGAGAGACAGAGAGACACTGTTATAGTATATGTCCTGGAAGAGACAGAGAGACATTGTAATAGTATATGTCCTGGAGAGACAGAGAGACACTGTTATAGTATATGTCCTGGAAGAGACAGAGAGACATTGTTATAGTATATAGTATATGTCCTGGAAGAGACAGAGAGACACTGTTATAGTATATGTCCTGGAAGAGACAGAGAGACACTGTTATAGTATATGTCCTGGAAGAGACAGAGAGACATTGTTATAGTATATGTCCTGGAGAGACAGAGAGACACTGTTATAGTATATGTCCTGGAAGAGACAGAGAGACATTGTTATAGTATATGTCCTGGAGAGACAGAGAGACACTGTTATAGTATATGTCCTGGAAGAGACAGAGAGACATTGTTATAGTATATGTCCTGGAAGAGACAGAGAGACACTGTTATAGTATATGTCCTGGGAGAGACAGAGACACTGTTATAGTATATGTCCTGGAAGAGACAGAGACACTGTTATAGTATATGTCCTGGAGAGACAGAGAGACACTGTTATAGTATATGTCCTGGAAGAGACAGAGAGACACTGTTATAGTATATGTCCTGGAAGAGACAGAGAGACACTGTTATAGTATATGTCCTGGGAGAGACAGAGAGACACTGTTATAGTATATGTCCTGGAAGAGACAGAGAGACATTGTTATAGTATATGTCCTGGAAGAGACAGAGAGACATTGTTATAGTATATGTCCTGGAGAGACAGAGAGACACTGTTATAGTATATGTCCTGGAAGAGACAGAGAGACATTGTTATAGTATATGTCCTGGAAGAGACAGAGAGACATTGTTATAGTATATAGTATATGTCCTGGAAGAGACAGAGAGACACTGTTATAGTATATGTCCTGGGAGAGACAGAGACACTGTTATAGTATATGTCCTGGAAGAGACAGAGAGACATTGTTATAGTATATGTCCTGGGAGAGACAGAGAGACACTGTTATAGTATATGTCCTGGAGAGACAGAGAGACATTGTTATAGTATATGTCCTGGAAGAGACAGAGAGACACTGTTATAGTATATGTCCTGGGAGAGACAGAGACACTGTTATAGTATATGTCCTGGAAGAGACAGAGAGACATTGTTATAGTATATGTCCTGGGAGAGACAGAGAGACACTGTTATAGTATATGTCCTGGAGAGACAGAGAGACATTGTTATAGTATATGTCCTGGAAGAGACAGAGAGACACTGTTATAGTATATGTCCTGGAGAGACAGAGAGACATTGTTATAGTATATGTCCTGGAAGAGACAGAGAGACACTGTTATAGTATATGTCCTGGAAGAGACAGAGAGACATTGTTATAGTATATGTCCTGGGAGAGACAGAGAGACATTGTTATAGTATATGTCCTGGGAGAGACAGAGAGACACTGTTATAGTATATGTCCTGGGAGAGACAGAGAGACATTGTTATAGTATATGTCCTGGAAGAGACAGAGAGACATTGTTATAGTATATGTCCTGGAAGAGACAGAGAGACATTGTTATAGTATATGTCCTGGAAGAGACAGAGAGACACTGTTATAGTATATGTCCTGGGAGAGACAGAGAGACACTGTTATAGTATATGTCCTGGGAGAGACAGAGAGACACTGTTATAGTATATGTCCTGGGAGAGACAGAGAGACACTGTTATAGTATATGTCCTGGGAGAGACAGAGAGACACTGTTATAGTATATGTCCTGGAAGAGACAGAGAGACATGTTATAGTATATGTCCTGGGAGAGACAGAGAGACATGTTATAATATATGTCCTGGAAGTGACAGAGAGACACTGTTATAGTATATGTCCTGGGAGAGACAGAGAGACACTGTTATAGTATATGTCCTGGAAGAGACAGAGAGACATGTTATAGTATATGTCCTGGGAGAGACAGAGAGACATGTTATAGTATATGTCCTGGAAGAGACAGAGAGACATTGTTATAGTATATGTCCTGGAAGAGACAGAGAGACACTGTTATAGTATATGTCCTGGAAGAGACAGAGACACTGTTATAGTATATGTCCTGGAAGAGACAGAGAGACATGTTATAGTATATGTCCTGGAAGAGACAGAGAGACATGTTATAGTATATGTCCTGGAAGAGACAGAGAGACATTGTTATAGTATATGTCCTGGAAGAGACAGAGAGACATTGTTATAGTATATGTCCTGGGAGAGACAGAGAGACATTGTTATAGTATATGTCCTGGGAGAGACAGAGAGACACTGTTATAGTATATGTCCTGGAAGAGACAGAGAGACATTGTTATAGTATATGTCCTGGGAGAGACAGAGACACTGTTATAGTATATGTCCTGGGAGAGACAGAGAGACACTGTTATAGTATATGTCCTGGAAGAGACAGAGACACTGTTATAGTATATGTCCTGGGAGAGACAGAGAGACACTGTTATAGTATATGTCCTGGAAGAGACAGAGAGACATGTTATAGTATATGTCCTGGAAGAGACAGAGAGACATTGTTATAGTATATGTCCTGGAAGAGACAGAGAGACACTGTTATAGTATATGTCCTGGAAGAGACAGAGAGACACTGTTATAGTATATGTCCTGGAAGAGACAGAATAGCACATGGTTCTACTGTTTGCACTGTTCAACGGAAGTATACTTTGTGAATGAAGGTCCTGTTCTAGGTTCTATATACTAGGTTTTAGAGGTTCTATGTTGTTACCTGTCTGGTTCTAGGAGTTAGGTTCTAGGTTCTTACCTGTCTAGTTCTAGGTCCTAGAGGTTAGGTTCTGGGTTCTTACCTGTCTAGTTCTAGGTTCTAGCGGTTGGATTCTAGGTTCTTACCCGTCTAGTTCTAGGTTCTAGAGGTTAGGTTCTAGGTTCTTACCGGTCTGGTGGTGTTATCGTCTGACAGGCAGGCGTCAACGTAGTGAGGAAATGTTTCTGACCAGCCCTCTGCTGTACAGTTCCTACTGATCCAACCAATCTCTGAAACACACACACACACACACACACACACACACACACACACACACACACACACACACACACACACACACACACACACACACACACACACACACACACACACACACACACACACACACACACACACACACACACACACACACACACACACACGTCAATCTACAAAATGCTGAATACCATAGCACTTCAACCAAGCCAAGCCATACTGTTTGAATCATTAGTACAGTAGAAGCTACAAACCATCGTCAGGACTCAGGAGGTCATGAAAGACTTCAGGACATCTGACTGATACCACTTCACCTACGGCTGCATCCTGCCAACAAGCCAGGTCGTCCCACATCCACGGACAGCCTGCAACACACAGGGTATATCCAGTATCTCATACAGTAGCAGGATCTCTGTCTGGTGGTCTGGACGAAGCCAATTACCTTTTTAAAGACCAGAGACGAGCGAAGCACACTGAGCCAGACAGACAGACAGACCCAGAGCTAACCAATTAAACCTGTCTATACTATCACTGTGAATAACACACACGCACAGGCACACACACTAACACACACACCCACTAACACACACACACTAACACACACCCACTAACACACACCCACTAACACACACCCACTAACACACACACCCACTAACACACACACACACTAACACACACCCACTAACACACACCCACTAACACACACACTAACACACACACACACTAACAGACCCACTAACACACACCCACTAACACACACACTAACAGACCCACTAACACACACACTAACACACACACACTAACAGACCCACTAATACACACCCACTAACACACTCCCACTAATACACACCCACTAACACACCCACTAACACACTCCCACTAATACACCCACTTTTACACACACACTAACACACCCACAGGCACACCCACTAACACACACCCACTAACACACGCACAGGCACACCCACTAACACACACTCACTAACACACACCCACTAACACACTCCCACTAACACACACCCACTAACACACACCCACTAACACACACACCCACTAATACACACCCACTAATACACACCCACTAAAACACACCCACTAACACACTCCCCACTAACACACTCCCCACTAACACACTCCCCACTAACACACTCCCCACTAACACACTCCCCACTAACACACTCCCCTAACACACTCCCCAACACACTCCCCACTAACACACACCCACTAACACACTCCCCACTAACACACTCCCCACTAACACACTCCCCACTAACACACTCCCCACTAACACACTCCCCACTAACACACACCCACTAACACACACCCACTAACACACTCCCCACTAACACACTCCCCACTAACACACTCCCCACTAACACACTCCCCACTAACACACTCCCCACTAACACACTCCCCACTAACACACACCCACTAACACACTCCCCACTAACACACTCCCCACTAACACACTCCCCACTAACACACTCCCCACTAACACACTCCCCACTAACACCCTCCGCACTCCCACTCCCCCCACTAACACACTCCCACTAACACACACCCACCCACTAACACACTCCCCACTAACACACTCCCCACTAACACACTCCCCACTAACACACTCCCCACTAACACACTCCCCACTAACACACTCCCCACTAACACACACCCACAAGTGATAATGCAATCCCTCTTGAGGGGAATGACTAGTGTTGATCTGAATAATATTTCAGGATTCTGTGTCCAGTATAAAGGAAGGTAGAGGTAGTTTCGGGAGCCAATGCTAACAAGCGTCAGCGATATGCATAACTACTAGATACCCATAGACCTCCAGCAATTAGTTAGTTCCTGCAACTTCCTTCATACTGGACACAGAGACATAAAAGTGGTTTCCACGAGTTCATCTGACTCTGGGTCAGTAGATAAAGGGCCTCATCTGACTCTGGGTCAGTAGATAAAGGGCTTCATCTGACTCTGGGTCAGTAGATAAAGGGCTTCATCCGACTCTGGGTCAGTAGATAAAGGGCCTCATCTGACTCTGGGCCAGTAGATAAAGGGCTTCATCTGACTCTGGGTCAGTAGATAAAGGGCCTCATCTGACTCTGGGTCAGTAGATAAAGGGCTTCATCTGACTCTGGGTCAGTAGATAAAGGGCCTCATCTGACTCTGGGTCAGTAGATAAAGGGCTTCATCTGACTCTGGGTCAGTAGATAAAGGGCCTCATCTGACTCTGGGTCAGTAGATAAAGGGCTTCATCTGACTCTGGGTCAGTAGATAAAGGGCTTCATCTGACTCTGGGTCAGTAGATAAAGGGCCTCATCTGACTCTGGGTCAGTAGATAAAGGGCTTCATCTGACTCTGGGTCAGTAGATAAAGGGCCTCATCTGACTCTGGGTCAGTAGATAAAGGGCTTCATCTGACTCTGGGTCAGTAGATAAAGAGCTTCATCTGACTCTGGGTCAGTAGATAAAGGGCTTCATCTGACTCTGGGTCAGTAGATAAAGGGCTTCATCTGACTCTGGGTCAGTAGATAAAGGGCTTCATCTGACTCTGGGTCAGTAGATAAAGGGCTTCATCTGACTCTGGGTCAGTAGATAAAGGGCTTCATCTGACTCTGGGTCAGTAGATAAAGGGCCTCATCTGACTCTGGGTCAGTAGATAAAGGACCTCATCTGACTCTGGGTCAGGAGATAAAGGGCCACATCTGACTCTGGGTCAGTAGATAAAGGGCTTCATCTGACTCTGGGTCAGTAGATAAAGGGCTTCATCTGACTCTGGGTCAGTAGATAAAGGGCTTCACAGTATCCCTTTAAATGACCATAGAAACGGCATAAATACAAAAGACCTGAGTGACATCGACTGAGCCTTCAACATCACACCATGGTGTCCTAGAGAAGTCTGAGACAGCTGGACTACAGTCAACCTGAGACAGTAGCTGCTTTAAGCTGTAGCTCAACCAGACAAGCTAATAGTCTATCCCCATCTCTGCTATAGTCCTCTCTCTCCTGCAGTCAGTCTGACTGATGTTTCTCCTCCCCACTGATGTGTCTGTTGTCAACAGAAACAGAGCTATTATAGGGACACTACAGGAAGACAGTAGCACTGCCATAGACAGGAGAGTGACCCTAGACAGGAAGACAGTAGCACTGCCATAGACAGGAGAGTGACCCTAGACAGGAAGACAGTAGCACTGCCATAGACAGGAGAGTGACCCTAGACAGGAAGACAGTAGCACTGCCATAGACAGGAGAGTGACCCTAGACAGGAAGACAGTAGCACTGCCATAGACAGGAGAGTGACCCTAGACAGGAGAGTGACCCTAGACAGGAAGACAGTAGCACTGCCATAGACAGGAGAGTGGCCCTAGACAGGAGAGTGACCCTAGACAGGAAGACAGTAGCACTGCCATAGACAGGAGAGTGGCCCTAGACAGGAAGACAGTAGCACTGCCATAGACAGGAGAGTGGCCCTAGACAGGAGAGTGACCCTAGACAGGAAGACAGTAGCACTGCCATAGACAGGAGAGTGGCCCTAGACAGGAGAGTGACCCTAGACAGGAAGACAGTAGCACTGCCATAGACAGGAGAGTGGCCCTAGACAGGAGAGTGACCCTAGACAGGAAGACAGTAGCACTGCCATAGACAGGAGAGTGACCCTAGACAGGAGAGTGACCCTAGACAGGAAGACAGTAGCACTGCCATAGACAGGAGAGTGACCCTAGACAGGAAGACAGTAGCACTGCCATAGACAGGAGAGTGACCCTAGACAGGAAGACAGTAGCACTGCCATAGACAGGAGAGTGGCCCTAGACAGGAGAGTGACCCTAGACAGGAGAGTGACCCTAGACAGGAAGACAGTAGCACTGCCATAGACAGAAGAGTGACCCTAGACAGGAGAGTGACCCTAGACAGGAAGACAGTAGCACTGCCATAGACAGGAGAGTGACCCTAGACAGGAGAGTGACCCTAGACAGGAGAGTGACCCTAGACAGGAGAGTGACCCTAGACAGGAGAGTGACCCTAGACAGGAAGACAGTAGCACTGCCATAGACAGGAGAGTGGCCCTAGACAGGAGAGTGACCCTAGACAGGAAGACAGTAGCACTGCCATAGACAGGAGAGTGACCCTAGACAGGAGAGTGACCCTAGACAGGAAGACAGTAGCACTGCCATAGACAGGAGAGTGACCCTAGACAGGAAGACAGTAGCACTGCCATAGACAGGAGAGTGACCCTAGACAGGAAGACAGTAGCACTGCCATAGACAGGAGAGTGGCCGTAGACAGGAGAGTGACCCTAGACAGGAGAGTGACCCTAGACAGGAAGACAGTAGCACTGCCATAGACAGGAGAGTGACCCTAGACAGGAGAGTGACCCTAGACAGGAAGACAGTAGCACTGCCATAGACAGGAGAGTGACCCTAGACAGGAGAGTGACCCTAGACAGGAGAGTGACCCTAGACAGGAGAGTGACCCTAGACAGGAGAGTGACCCTAGACAGGAAGACAGTAGCACTGCCATAGACAGGAGAGTGACCCTAGACAGGAGAGTGACCCTAGACAGGAAGACAGTAGCACTGCCATAGACAGGAGAGTGACCCTAGACAGGAGAGTGACCCTAGACAGGAAGTCAGTAGCACTGCCATAGACAGGAGAGTGACCCTAGACAGGAGAGTGACCCTAGACAGGAGAGTGACCCTAGACAGGAGAGAGACCCTAGACAGGAAGACAGTAGCACTGCCATAGACAGGAGAGTGACCCTAGACAGGAGAGTGACCCTAGACAGGAGAGTGACCCTAGACAGGAAGACATTAGCACTGCCATAGACAGGAGAGTGACCCTAGACAGGAGAGTGACCCTAGACAGGAGAGTGACCCTAGACAGGAGAGTGACCCTAGACAGGAAGACATTAGCACTGCCATAGACAGGAGAGTGACCCTAGACAGGAGAGTGACCCTAGACAGGAAGACAGTAGCACTGCCATAGACAGGAGAGTGACCCTAGACAGGAGAGTGACCCTAGACAGGAGAGTGACCCTAGACAGGAGAGAGACCCTAGACAGGAAGACAGTAGCACTGCCATAGACAGGAGAGTGACCCTAGACAGGAGAGTGACCCTAGACAGGAGAGTGACCCTAGACAGGAAGACATTAGCACTGCCATAGACAGGAGAGTGACCCTAGACAGGAGAGTGACCCTAGACAGGAGAGTGACCCTAGACAGGAAGACATTAGCACTGCCATAGACAGGAGAGTGACCCTAGACAGGAGAGTGACCCTAGACAGGAAGACAGTAGCACTGCCATAGACAGGAGAGTGACCCTAGACAGGAGAGTGACCCTAGACAGGAGAGTGACCCTAGACAGGAAGACAGTAGCACTGCCATAGACAGGAGAGTGGCCCTAGACAGGAGAGTGACCCTAGACAGGAAGACAGTAGCACTGCCATAGACAGGAGAGTGACCCTAGACAGGAGAGTGACCCTAGACAGGAAGACAGTAGCACTGCCATAGACAGGAGAGTGACCCTAGACAGGAAGACAGTAGCACTGCCATAGACAGGAGAGTGACCCTAGACAGGAAGACAGTAGCACTGCCATAGACAGGAGAGTGGCCCTAGACAGGAGAGTGACCCTAGACAGGAGAGTGACCCTAGACAGGAAGACAGTAGCACTGCCATAGACAGGAGAGTGACCCTAGACAGGAGAGTGACCCTAGACAGGAAGACAGTAGCACTGCCATAGACAGGAGAGTGACCCTAGACAGGAGAGTGACCCTAGACAGGAGAGTGACCCTAGACAGGAGAGTGACCCTAGACAGGAGAGTGACCCTAGACAGGAAGACAGTAGCACTGCCATAGACAGGAGAGTGACCCTAGACAGGAGAGTGACCCTAGACAGGAAGACAGTAGCACTGCCATAGACAGGAGAGTGACCCTAGACAGGAGAGTGACCCTAGACAGGAAGTCAGTAGCACTGCCATAGACAGGAGAGTGACCCTAGACAGGAGAGTGACCCTAGACAGGAGAGTGACCCTAGACAGGAAGACAGTAGCACTGCCATAGACAGGAGAGTGACCCTAGACAGGAGAGTGACCCTAGACAGGAGAGTGACCCTAGACAGGAAGACAGTAGCACTGCCATAGACAGGAGAGTGACCCTAGACAGGAGAGTGACCCTAGACAGGAGAGTGACCCTAGACAGGAGAGAGACCCTAGACAGGAAGACAGTAGCACTGCCATAGACAGGAGAGTGACCCTAGACAGGAGAGTGACCCTAGACAGGAGAGTGACCCTAGACAGGAAGACATTAGCACTGCCATAGACAGGAGAGTGACCCTAGACAGGAGAGTGACCCTAGACAGGAGAGTGACCCTAGACAGGAGAGTGACCCTAGACAGGAAGACATTAGCACTGCCATAGACAGGAGAGTGACCCTAGACAGGAGAGTGACCCTAGACAGGAAGACAGTAGCACTGCCATAGACAGGAGAGTGACCCTAGACAGGAGAGTGACCCTAGACAGGAGAGTGACCCTAGACAGGAGAGAGACCCTAGACAGGAAGACAGTAGCACTGCCATAGACAGGAGAGTGACCCTAGACAGGAGAGTGACCCTAGACAGGAGAGTGACCCTAGACAGGAAGACATTAGCACTGCCATAGACAGGAGAGTGACCCTAGACAGGAGAGTGACCCTAGACAGGAGAGTGACCCTAGACAGGAAGACAGTAGCACTGCCATAGACAGGAGAGTGACCCTAGACAGGAGAGTGACCCTAGACAGGAAGACAGTAGCACTGCCATAGACAGGAGAGTGACCCTAGACAGGAGAGTGACCCTAGACAGGAGAGTGACCCTAGACAGGAAGACAGTAGCACTGCCATAGACAGGAGAGTGACCCTAGACAGGAGAGTGACCCTAGACAGGAGAGTGACCCTAGACAGGAAGACAGTAGCACTGCCATAGACAGGAGAGTGACCCTAGACAGGAGAGTGACCCTAGACAGGAGAGTGACCCTAGACAGGAGAGTGACCCTAGACAGGAGAGTGACCCTAGACAGGAAGTCAGTAGCACTGCCATAGACAGGAGTGACCCTAGACAGGAAGACAGTAGCACTGCCATAGACAGGAGAGTGACCCTAGACAGGAGAGTGACCCTAGACAGGAAGACAGTAGCACTGCCATAGACAGGAGAGTGACCCTAGACAGGAGAGTGACCCTAGACAGGAGAGTGACCCTAGACAGGAAGACAGTAGCACTGCCATAGACAGGAGAGTGACCCTAGACAGGAGAGTGACCCTAGACAGGAGAGTGACCCTAGACAGGAGAGTGACCCTAGACAGGAAGTCAGTAGCACTGCCATAGACAGGAGTGACCCTAGACAGGAAGACAGTAGCACTGCCATAGACAGGAGAGTGACCCTAGACAGGAGAGTGACCCTAGACAGGAAGACAGTAGCACTGCCATAGACAGGAGAGTGACCCTAGACAGGAGAGTGACCCTAGACAGGAGAGTGACCCTAGACAGGAGAGTGACCCTAGACAGGAAGACAGTAGCACTGCCATAGACAGGATAGTGACCCTAGACAGGAGAGTGACCCTAGACAGGAGAGTGACCCTAGACAAGAGAGTGACCCTAGACAGGAGAGTGACCCTAGACAGGAGAGTGACCCTAGACAGGAGAGTGACCCTAGACAGGAGAGTGACCCTAGACAGGAAGACAGTAGCACTGCCATAGACAGGAGAGTGACCCTAGACAGGAAGACAGTAGCACTGCCATAGACAGGAGAGTGACCCTAGACAGGAGAGTGACCCTAGACAGGAAGACAGTAGCACTGTCATAGACAGGAGAGTGACCCTAGACAGGAGAGTGACCCTAGACAGGAGAGTGACCCTAGACAGGAAGACAGTAGCACTGCCATAGACAGGAGAGTGACCCTAGACAGGAGAGTGACCCTAGACAAGAGAGTGACCCTAGACAGGAGAGTGACCCTAGACAGGAGAGTGACCCTAGACAGGAGAGTGACCCTAGACAGGAGAGTGACCCTAGACAGGAGAGTGACCTTAGACAGGAGAGTGACCCTAGACAGGAAGACAGTAGCACTGCCATAGACAGGAGAGTGACCCTAGACAGGAAGACAGTAGCACTGCCATAGACAGGAGAGTGACCCTAGACAGGAGAGTGACCCTAGACAGGAGAGTGACCCTAGACAGGAAGACAGTAGCACTGCCATAGACAGGAGAGTGACCCTAGACAGGAAGACAGTAGCACTGCCATAGACAGGAGAGTGACCCTAGACAGGAGAGTGACCCTAGACAGGAAGACAGTAGCACTGCCATAGACAGGAGAGTGACCCTAGACAGGAGAGTGACCCTAGACAGGAAGACAGTAGCACTGCCATAGACAGGAGAGTGACCCTAGACAGGAGAGTGACCCTAGACAGGAGAGTGACCCTAGACAGGAAGACAGTAGCACTGCCATAGACAGGAGAGTGACCCTAGACAGGAGAGTGACCCTAGACAAGAGAGTGACCCTAGACAAGAGAGTGACCCTAGACAGGAGAGTGACCCTAGACAAGAGAGTGACCCTAGACAGGAGAGTGACCCTAGACAGGAGAGTGACCCTAGACAGGAGAGTGACCCTAGACAGGAAGACAGTAGCACTGCCATAGACAGGAGAGTGACCCTAGACAGGAGAGTGACCCTAGACAAGAGAGTGACCCTAGACAGGAGAGTGACCCTAGACAAGAGAGTGACCCTAGACAAGAGAGTGACCCTAGACAGGAGGACAGATGCAGATGTTAAAGGTCTTGGGATTTGTAATTTGTTTTAAACACCTAAATCAGATCCAAGAGTCTGTATCTGTCAGTGATATTCATTGTGGTTCTTTATGATTTGGTAATAAGAACAGGATAAAGTGATCATCTTAGCCCAGGCTTCCTATAAACATCCACACTGAGCTACAGACAGAAACCATTTTAATTGGATATACAGAACCACAGAGACAACCCCAACTGCTGCTTCTCTGCTCTTAGACCTTTAAAACACACCATGATAAATTATCTGCACTTCAACCTGTTTAAATTGGTTGTTTTCAGACTGAGTCAGACTTCTCCTCTCCTATTTTCTCCTATCCTCTCCTTTCATATCCTCGTCTCTTCTATCCTATTCTCTCCTATCATATCCTCGTCACTTCTCTCCAATCCTCTCCAATCCTCTCCTATTCTCTCGTATCATATCCTCGTCAATCCTCTCCAATCCTCTCCTATTCTCTCCTATCATATCCTCGTCTCTTCTCTCCTATCATATCCTCGTCTCTTCTCTCCTATCATATCCTCGTCTCTTCTCTCCTATCATATCCTCGTCACTTCTTTCCTATCCTCTCCTTTCATATCCTCGTCTCTTCTATCCTATCCTCTCCTATCATATCCTCGTCTCTTCTCTCCTATCATATCCTCGTCACTTCTCTCCTATCCTCTCCTTTCATATCCTCGTCTCTTCTATCCTATCCTCTCCTATCATATCCTCGTCACTTCTCTCCAATCCTCTCCTTTCATATCCTCGTCTCTTCTATCCTATCCTCTCCTATCATATCCTCGTCTCTTCTATCCTATCCTCTCCTATCATATCCTCGTCTCTTCTCTCCTATCCTCTCCTCTCCCATCCTCTCCTCTCCCATCCTATCCTCTCCCATCCTCTCCTCTCCCATCCTATCCTCTCCCATCCCACCTTCTACTCGCCCCACCCTCTCTCATCTCCCATTCTTTCCTCTCTGTCCTCTTTTCTCATCTCATCCTTTTCTCTCCTCTCCCATCCTTTCCTCTCCTCTCATCTCCTCTCCTCTCCCATCCTGTCTCTCCAATCCTCTGTTTTCCACCAAGCTCTCCAATCCACCATCCTCTCCTATCCTCTGCTCTCCTCTCCCATCCTCTGCTCTCCTCTCCCATCCTCTGCTCTCCTCTCCCATCCTCTGCTCTCCTCTCCCATCCTCTCCCATCCCATCCTCTGCTCTCCTCTCCTATCCTCTGCTCTCCTCTCCCATCCTCTGCTCTCCTCTCCCATCCTCTCCTCTCCTCTCCTATCCTCTGCTCTCCTCTCCCATCCTCTCCTCTCCTCTCCCATCCTCTGCTCTCCTCTCCCATCCTCTGCTCTCCTCTCCCATCCTCTCCCATCCTCTCCTCTCCCATCCTCTGCTCTCCTCTCCCCTCCTCTCCTCTCCTCTCCCATCCTCTCCTCTCCCATCCCCATCCTCTCCTCTCCCATCTCCCATCCTCTCTCCTCTCCTCTCCCATCCTCTCCTCTCCCCTCCTCTCCTCTCCTCTCCCATCCTCTCCTCTCCTCTCCCATCCTCTGCTCTCCTCTCCCATCCTCTGCTCTCCTCTCCCATCCTCTGCTCTCCTCTCCCATCCTCTGCTCTCCTCTCCCATCCTCTGCTCTCCTCTCCTATCCTCTGCTCTCCTCTCCCATCCTCTGCTCTCCTCTCCCATCCTCTGCTCTCCTCTCCCATCCTCTCCTCTCCTCTCTCAACCTCTCCGCTCCTCCACCATCCTCTCCCATCCTCTCCTCTCCCATCCTCTCCAATCCTCCCTCTCCTCTCCAATCCTCTGCTCTCCTCTCCCATCCTCTGCTCTCCTCTCCCATCCTCTGCTCTCCTCTCCCATCCTCTGCTCTCCTCTCCCATCCTCTGCTCTCCTCTCCCATCCTCTGCTCTCCTCTCCCATCCTCTCCCATCCTCTCCAATCCTCCCTCTCCTCTCCAATCCTCCCTCTCCTCTCCAATCCTCCCTCTCCTCTCCAATCCTCCCTTTCCTCTCCCATGATTGTTTCCAGATTTGTCCTCCCAGAGTTCCTTGGAAAGGATGTGAAAGAGAGACAATGCCACCTGGAGAGTTGGAGGAGGATGAGACACTCAGCGGAGAGTGATTATACACATGCAAGCACAAACACACACACAAACACACAGTCCTACCATTATCCAGGTAGTGGGTTAGGTTGTGCAGGGCGATCCTCTCCATACATCTCTCCTGCTGTCTTTTGACCACACAGTCGGAGTTCTCGGAATACATGGAGCACACCTGGAACTCACACACACACACACACACACACACACACACACACACACACACACACACACACACACACACACACACACACACACACACACACACACACACACACACACACAGTAAATTCAAATTGACTTGAAGTGTGTAGCTGTTGTTAACGTCATCTGTCTATTTATAAAAAACAGTTTGCAATTTGCCTAGAAGCAGGTAACCAGCCAGCCAACCAGCCAGCCAATCAACCAATTAGTCAGCAAACCAGGCAGTCAGCCAGTCAGTCAGCCTTCCAGTCAGCCAGCCAACCAGTCAGCCAACCAGTCAGCCAACCAGTCAGCTAGCCAGTCAGCCAGCCAACCAGGCAGCCAGCCAGCCAGCCAGCTAATCAGTCACAGTCAGTCAGACAGTTGATCAGCCAGCCGGTCAGCCAGCCATCCAACCTGTCAGTCCAACCTGTCAGTCAGCCAACCAGTCAGCTAGCCAGTCAGTCAGCCAGCCAGTCAGCCAGCCAGTCAGCCAACCAGTCAGCCAACCAGTCAGCTAGCCAGTCAGTCAGCCAACCAGGCAGCCAGCCAACCAGGCAGCCAGCCAACTAGGCAGCCAACCAGTCAGTCAGCCAATCTGCCAGCCAGCCAGCCAGCCAGCCAGCTAATCAGTCACACAGTTGATCAGCCAGCCGGTCAGGCAGCCAGCCAACCAGTCAGCCTTCCAGTCAGCCAACCAAGCAGCCAGCCTGTCAAACTTCCAGTCAGTCAGCCAACCAGTCAGCCAACCAGTCAGCCAACCAGTCAGCCAACCAGTCAGCCAACCAGCCAGCCAACCAGCCTTCCATTCAGCCAGCCAGCCAACCAGTCAGCCAACCAGTCAGCCAGCCAGCCTTCCATTCAGCCAGCCAATCTGTCAGCCAACCAGTCAGCCAACCAGTCAGTCAGCCAGCCAACCAGTCAGCCAACCAGTCAGCCAGCCAGCCTTCCATTCAGCCAGCCAACCAGTCAGCCAACCAGTCAGTCAGTCAGCCAATCAGTCAGCCAGCCAGCCTTCCATTCAGCCAGCCAACCAGTCAGCCAGCTAGCCAGCCAGCCAGCCAATGAATCAGCCAGCCATTTAATCAGTCAGCCAGCCAGTTAATCAGACAGCCATCCAGTCAGCCAGCCATCCAGTCAGCCAACCTGCCAGCCAGCCAGTTAATCAGCCAGCCAGCCAGTTAATCAGCCAGCCAGTCATCCAGTTAACCAGACAGCCAGCCAGCCAATCAGCCAGCCAGTTAATCAGCCAGCCAGACAGCCAGCCAATCATTCAGCCAGTTAATCAGCCGGCCAGTCATCCAGTTAACCAGACAGTCAGCCAGCCAATCAGCCAGCCAGTTAATCAGCCAGCCAGACAGCCAGCCAATCATTCAGCCAGTTAATCAGCCGGCCAGTCATCCAGTTAACCAGACAGTCAGCCAACCAGTCAGCCAGCCAGTTAGTCAGCCAGCCAGTCAGGATTTCCCAGAAACAATAATGTTTCAGAATAGTAAATAGTGCTGCTGAGCATTCATGTTCTCTCTGAGAATCTCTCAGCTCTGTACTACATCTAGCAGCAACACTTTGGCCACGTGTTCACAAAGAGCTATTTGGAATGGCTTGGTTACTGAAGGTGAATGTCTATATGTCTGTCCTATCTATCCCTTCTCCACTGTGTCTCCTATCTATCCCTTCTCCACTGTGTGTCCTATCTATCCCTTCTCCACTGTGTGTCCTATCTATCCCTTCTCCACTGTGTCCTATCTATCCCTTCTCCACTGTGTGTCCTATCTATCCCTTCTCCACTGTCTGTCCTATCTATCCCTTCTCCACTGTGTCCTATCTATCCCTTCTCCACTATCTATCCTATCTAGTCCTTCTCCACTGTGTGTCCTATCTATCCCTTCTCCACTGTGTGTCCTATCTATCCCTTCTCCACTGTGTGTCCTATCTAGTCCTTCTCCACTGTGTCCTATCTATCCCTTCTCCACTGTGTGTCCTATCTATCCCTTCTCTACTGTGTGTCCTATCTATCCCTTCTCCACTGTGTGTCCTATCTATCCCTTCTCCACTGTGTGTCCTATCTATCCCTTCTCCACTGTGTGTCCTATCTATCCCTTCTCCACTGTGTGTCCTATCTATCCCTTCTCCACTGTGTCCTATCTATCCCTTCTCCACTGTGTGTCCTATCTAGTCCTTCTCCACTGTGTGTCCTATCTATCCCTTCTCCACTGTGTGTCCTATCTATCCCTTCTCCACTGTGTGTCCTATCTATCCCTTCTCCACTGTGTGTCCTATCTATCCCTTCTCCACTGTGTCCTATCTATCCCTTCTCCACTGTGTGTCCTATCTATCCCTTCTCCACTGTCTATCCTATCTATCCCTTCTCCACTGTGTGTCCTATCTATCCCTTCTCCACTGTGTCCTATCTATCCCTTCTCCACTGTGTGTCCTATCTAGTCCTTCTCCACTGTCTGTCCTATCTATCCATTCTCCACTGTGTGTCCTATCTATCCCTTCTCCACTGTGTGTCCTATCTATCCCTTCTCCACTGTGTGTCCTATCTATCCCTTCTCCACTGTGTGTCCTATCTATCCCTTCTCCACTGTGTGTCCTATCTATCCCTTCTCCACTGTGTGTCCTATCTAGTCCTTCTCCACTGTGTCCTATCTATCCCTTCTCCACTGTGTGTCCTATCTATCCCTTCTCTACTGTGTGTCCTATCTATCCCTTCTCCACTGTGTGTCCTATCTATCCCTTCTCCACTGTGTGTCCTATCTATCCCTTCTCCACTGTGTGTCCTATCTATCCCTTCTCCACTGTGTGTCCTATCTATCCCTTCTCCACTGTGTCCTATCTATCCCTTCTCCACTGTGTGTCCTATCTATCCCTTCTCCACTGTGTGTCCTATCTATCCCTTCTCCACTGTGTGTCCTATCTATCCCTTCTCCACTGTGTGTCCTATCTATCCCTTCTCCACTGTGTGTCCTATCTATCCCTTCTCCACTGTGTCCTATCTATCCCTTCTCCACTGTGTGTCCTATCTATCCCTTCTCCACTGTCTGTCCTATCTATCCCTTCTCCACTGTGTGTCCTATCTATCCCTTCTCCACTGTGTCCTATCTATCCCTTCTCCACTGTGTGTCCTATCTAGTCCTTCTCCACTGTCTGTCCTATCTATCCATTCTCCACTGTGTGTCCTATCTATCCCTTCTCCACTGTGTGTCCTATCTATCCCTTCTCCACTGTGTGTCCTATCTATCCCTTCTCCACTGTGTGTCCTATCTAGTCCTTCTCCACTGTGTGTCATATCTAGTCCTTCTCCACTGTGTGTCCTATCTAGTCCTTCTCCACTGTGTGTCCTATCTATCCCTTCTCCACTGTGTGTCCTATCTATCCCTTCTCCACTGTGTGTCATATCTAGTCCTTCTCCACTGTGTGTCCTATCTATCCCTTCTCCACTGTGTGTCCTGTCTATCCCTTCTCCACTGTGTGTCCTATCTATCCCTTCTCCACTGTGTGTCCTATCTATCCCTTCTCCACTGTGTGTCCTATCTATCCCTTCTCCACTGTGTGTCCTATCTAGTCCTTCTCCACTGTGTGTCCTATCTATCCCTTCTCCACTGTGTGTCCTATCTAGTCCTTCTCCACTGTGTGTCCTATCTATCCCTTCTCCACTGTGTGTCCTATCTATCCCTTCTCCACTGTCTATCCTATCTATCCCTTCTCCACTGTGTGTCCTATCTATCCCTTCTCCACTGTGTCCTATCTATCCCTTCTCCACTGTGTGTCCTATCTATCCCTTCTCCACTGTCTGTCCTATCTATCCCTTCTCCACTGTCTATCCTATCTATCCCTTCTCCACTGTGTGTCCTATCTATCCCTTCTCCACTGTGTGTCCTATCTATCCCTTCTCCACTGTGTGTCCTATCTATCCCTTCTCCACTGTGTGTCCTATCTAGTCCTTCTCCACTGTCTGTCCTATCTATCCCTTCTCCACTGTGTGTCCTATCTAGTCCTTCTCCACTGTGTGTCCTATCTATCCCTTCTCCACTGTGTGTCCTATCTAGTCCTTCTCCACTGTGTGTCCTATCTAGTCCTTCTCCACTGTCTATCCCTTCTCCACTGTGTGTCCTATCTATCCCTTCTCCACTGTGTGTCCTATCTATCCCTTCTCCACTGTGTGTCCTATCTATCCCTTCTCCACTGTGTGTCCTGTCTAGTCCTTCTCCACTGTCTGTCCTATCTATCCCTTCTCCACTGTGTGTCCTATCTAGTCCTTCTTCACTGTCTGTCCTATCTATCCCTTCTCCACTGTGTGTCCTATCTCCACTGTCTATCCCTTCTCCACTGTGTGTCCTATCTATCCCTTCTCCACTGTCTATGCTATCTATCCCTTCTCCACTGTGTGTCCTATCTATCCCTTCTCCACTGTGTGTCCTATCTATCCCTTCTCCACTGTCTATCCTATCTATCCCTTCTCCACTGTGTGTCCTATCTATCCCTTCTCCACTGTGTGTCCTATCTATCCCTTCTCCACTGTCTATCCTATCTATCCCTTCTCCACTGTGTGTCCTATCTAGTCCTTCTCCACTGTCTGTCCTATCTATCCCTTCTCCACTGTCTATCCTATCTATCCCTTCTCCACTGTGTGTCCTATCTATCCCTTCTCCACTGTGTGTCCTATCTATCCCTTCTCCACTGTCTGTCCTATCTATCCCTTCTCCACTGTCTATCCTATCTATCCCTTCTCCACTGTGTGTCCTATCTATCCCTTCTCCACTGTCTATCCTATCTATCCCTTCTCCACTGTGTGTCCTATCTATCCCTTCTCCACTGTGTCCTATCTATCCCTTCTCCACTGTGTGTCCTATCTATCCCTTCTCCACTGTCTGTCCTATCTATCCCTTCTCCACTGTCTATCCTATCTATCCCTTCTCCACTGTGTGTCCTATCTATCCCTTCTCCACTGTGTCCTATCTATCCCTTCTCCACTGTGTGTCCTATCTATCCCTTCTCCACTGTGTCCTATCTATCCCTTCTCCACTGTGTGTCCTGTCTATCCCTTCTCCACTGTGTGTCCTATCTATCCCTTCTCCACTGTGTGTCCTGTCTATCCCTTCTCCACTGTGTCCTATCTATCCCTTCTCCACTGTGTGTCCTATCTATCCCTTCTCCACTGTGTCCTATCTATCCCTTCTCCACTGTGTGTCCTGTCTATCCCTTCTCCACTGTGTGTCCTATCTATCCCTTCTCCACTGTGTCCTATCTATCCCTTCTCCACTGTGTGTCCTATCTATCCCTACTCCACTGTGTGTCCTATCTATCCCTACTCCACTGTGTGTCCTATCTATCCCTACTCCACTGTCTGTCCTATCTATCCCTTCTCCACTGTCTATCCTATCTATCCCTTCTCCACTGTGTGTCCTATCTATCCCTTCTCCACTGTGTGTCCTATCTATCCCTTCTCCACTGTGTCCTATCTATCCCTTCTCCACTGTGTCCTATCTATCCCTTCTCCACTGTGTGTCCTATCTATCCCTACTCCACTGTGTGTCCTATCTATCCCTTCAACCCTGTCTATCCTATCTATCCCTTCTCCACTGTCTATCCTATCTATCCCTTCTCCACTGTGTGTCCTATCTATCCCTTCTCCACTGTGTGTCCTATCTATCCCTTCTCCACTGTCTGTCCTATCTATCCCTTCTCCACTGTCTGTCCTATCTATCCCTTCTCCACTGTCTCCTATCTATCCCTTCTCCACTGTGTGTCCTATCTATCCCTTCTCCACTGTGTTTCCTATCTATCCCTTCTCCACTGTGTGTCCTATCTAGTCCTTCTCCACTGTGTGTCATATCTAGTCCTTCTCCACTGTGTGTCCTATCTAGTCCTTCTCCACTGTGTGTCCTATCTAGTCCTTCTCCACTGTGTGTCATATCTAGTCCTTCTCCACTGTGTGTCCTATCTATCCCTTCTCCACTGTGTGTCCTGTCTATCCCTTCTCCACTGTGTGTCCTATCTATCCCTTCTCCACTGTGTGTCCTATCTATCCCTTCTCCACTGTGTGTCCTATCTATCCCTTCTCCACTGTGTGTCCTATCTATCCCTTCTCCACTGTGTGTCCTATCTAGTCCTTCTCCACTGTGTGTCCTATCTATCCCTTCTCCACTGTGTGTCCTATCTAGTCCTTCTCCACTGTGTGTCCTATCTATCCCTTCTCCACTGTGTGTCCTATCTATCCCTTCTCCACTGTCTATCCTATCTATCCCTTCTCCACTGTGTGTCCTATCTATCCCTTCTCCACTGTGTGTCCTATCTATTCCTTCTCCACTGTGTGTCCTATCTATCCCTTCTCCACTGTGTGTCCTATCTATCCCTTCTCCACTGTGTGTCCTATCTAGTCCTTCTCCACTGTCTGTCCTATCTATCCCTTCTCCACTGTGTGTCCTATCTAGTCCTTCTCCACTGTGTGTCCTATCTATCCCTTCTCCACTGTGTGTCCTATCTAGTCCTTCTCCACTGTGTGTCCTATCTAGTCCTTCTCCACTGTCTATCCCTTCTCCACTGTGTGTCCTATCTATCCCTTCTCCACTGTGTGTCCTATCTATCCCTTCTCCACTGTGTGTCCTATCTATCCCTTCTCCACTGTGTGTCCTGTCTAGTCCTTCTCCACTGTGTGTCCTATCTATCCCTTCTCCACTGTGTGTCCTATCTATCCCTTCTCCACTGTGTCCTATCTATCCCTTCTCCACTGTCTGTCCTATCTATCCCTTCTCCACTGTGTGTCCTATCTATCCCTTCTCCACTGTCTATCCTATCTATCCCTTCTCCACTGTGTGTCCTATCTAGTCCTTCTCCACTGTGTGTCCTATCTATCCCTTCTCCACTGTGTGTCCTATCTAGTCCTTCTCCACTGTCTATCCTATCTATCCCTTCTCCACTGTGTGTCCTATCTAGTCCTTCTTCACTGTCTGTCCTATCTATCCCTTCTCCACTGTGTGTCCTATCTCCACTGTCTATCCCTTCTCCACTGTGTGTCCTATCTATCCCTTCTCCACTGTCTATCCTATCTATCCCTTCTCCACTGTGTGTCCTATCTATCCCTTCTCCACTGTGTGTCCTATCTATCCCTTCTCCACTGTGTGTCCTATCTATCCCTTCTCCACTGTGTGTCCTATCTATCCCTTCTCCACTGTGTCCTATCTATCCCTTCTCCACTGTGTGTCCTATCTATCCCTTCTCCACTGTCTGTCCTATCTATCCCTTCTCCACTGTCTATCCTATCTATCCCTTCTCCACTGTGTGTCCTATCTATCCCTTCTCCACTGTCTATCCTATCTATCCCTTCTCCACTGTGTGTCCTATCTATCCCTTCTCCACTGTGTCCTATCTATCCCTTCTCCACTGTGTGTCCTATCTATCCCTTCTCCACTGTCTGTCCTATCTATCCCTTCTCCACTGTCTGTCCTATCTATCCCTTCTCCACTGTGTGTCCTATCTATCCCTTCTCCACTGTGTCCTATCTATCCCTTCTCCACTGTGTGTCCTATCTATCCCTTCTCCACTGTGTGTCCTATCTATCCCTTCTCCACTGTGTCCTATCTATCCCTTCTCCACTGTGTGTCCTGTCTATCCCTTCTCCACTGTGTGTCCTATCTAGTCCTTCTCCACTGTGTCCTATCTATCCCTTCTCCACTGTGTGTCCTATCTATCCCTTCTCCACTGTCTGTCCTATCTATCCCTTCTCCACTGTCTATCCTATCTATCCCTTCTCCACTGTGTGTCCTATCTATCCCTTCTCCACTGTGTCCTATCTATCCCTTCTCCACTGTGTGTCCTATCTATCCCTTCTCCACTGTGTCCTATCTATCCCTTCTCCACTGTGTCCTATCTATCCCTTCTCCACTGTCTGTCCTATCTATCCCTTCTCCACTGTCTATCCTATCTAGTCATTCTCCACTGTGTGTCCTATCTATCCCTTCTCCACTGTGTGTCCTGTCTATCCCTTCTCCACTGTGTGTCCTATCTATCCCTTCTCCACTGTGTCCTATCTATCCCTTCTCCACTGTGTGTCCTATCTCCACTGTCTATCCCTTCTCCACTGTGTGTCCTATCTATCCCTTCTCCACTGTCTATCCTATCTATCCCTTCTCCACTGTGTGTCCTATCTATCCCTTCTCCACTGTGTGTCCTATCTATCCCTTCTCCACTGTCTGTCCTATCTATCCCTTCTCCACTGTGTGTCCTATCTATCCCTTCTCCACTGTGTCCTATCTATCCCTTCTCCACTGTGTGTCCTATCTATCCCTTCTCCACTGTCTGTCCTATCTATCCCTTCTCCACTGTCTATCCTATCTATCCCTTCTCCACTGTGTGTCCTATCTATCCCTTCTCCACTGTCTATCCTATCTATCCCTTCTCCACTGTGTGTCCTATCTATCCCTTCTCCACTGTGTCCTATCTATCCCTTCTCCACTGTGTGTCCTATCTATCCCTTCTCCACTGTCTGTCCTATCTATCCCTTCTCCACTGTCTGTCCTATCTATCCCTTCTCCACTGTCTATCCTATCTATCCCTTCTCCACTGTGTGTCCTACCTATCCCTTCTCCACTGTGTCCTATCTATCCCTTCTCCACTGTGTGTCCTATCTATCCCTTCTCCACTGTGTCCTATCTATCCCTTCTCCACTGTGTGTCCTGTCTATCCCTTCTCCACTGTGTGTCCTATCTAGTCCTTCTCCACTGTGTCCTATCTATCCCTTCTCCACTGTGTGTCCTATCTATCCCTTCTCCACTGTCTGTCCTATCTATCCCTTCTCCACTGTCTATCCTATCTATCCCTTCTCCACTGTGTGTCCTATCTATCCCTTCTCCACTGTGTCCTATCTATCCCTTCTCCACTGTGTGTCCTATCTATCCCTTCTCCACTGTGTGTCCTATCTATCCCTTCTCCACTGTGTCTCCTATCTATCCCTTCTCCACTGTGTGTCCTATCTATCCCTTCTCCACTGTGTGTCCTATCTAGTCCTTCTCCACTGTGTGTCCTATCTATCCCTTCTCCACTGTCTGTCCTATCTATCCCTTCTCCACTGTCTGTCCTATCTATCCCTTCTCCACTGTGTGTCCTATCTATCCCTTCTCCACTGTGTGTCCTATCTATCCCTTCTCCACTGTCTGTCCTATCTATCCCTTCTCCACTGTCTGTCCTATCTATCCCTTCTCCACTGTCTATCCTATCTATCCCTTCTCCACTGTGTGTCCTATCTATCCCTTCTCCACTGTGTCCTATCTATCCCTTCTCCACTGTGTCCCTTCTCCTGTCTATCCTATCTATCCCTTCTCCACTGTCCTGTCCCACTGTCCTATCTATCCCTTCTCCACTGTCTGTCTGTCCTATCTATCCCTTCTCCACTGTCTGTCCTATCTATCCCTTCTCCACTGTCTATCCTATCTATCCTTCTCCACTCTATCCCCTTCTCCACTGTGTCCTATCTATCCCTTCTCCACTGTGTGTCCTATCTATCCCTTCTCCACTGTGTCCTATCTATCCCTTCTCCACTGTGTGTCCTATCTATCCCTTCTCTCCACTGTGTGTCCTTCTCCACTGTGTGTCCTATCTATCCCTTCTCCACTGTGTGTCCTATCTATCCCTTCTCCACTGTGTGTCCTATCTATCCCTTCTCCACTGTGTGTCCTATCTATCCCTTCTCCACTGTGTGTCCTATCTATCCCTTCTCCACTGTGTGTCCTGTCTATCCTTCTCCACTGTGTGTCCTATCTAGTCCTTCTCCACTGTGTCCTATCTATCCCTTCTCCACTGTCCTATCTATCCCTCCACTGTCTGTCCTATCTATCCCTTCTCCACTGTCTATCCTATCTATCCCTTCTCCACTGTGTGTCCTATCTATCCCTTCTCCACTGTGTCCTATCTATCCCTTCTCCACTGTGTGTCCTATCTATCCCTTCTCCACTGTGTGTCCTATCTATCCCTTCTCCACTGTGTGTCCTATCTAGTCCTTCTCCACTGTCTATCCCTTCTCCACTGTGTGTCCTATCTATCCCTTCTCCACTGTGTGTCCTATCTATCCCTTCTCCACTGTGTGTCCTATCTATCCCTTCTCCACTGTCTGTCCTATCTATCCCTTCTCCACTGTCTATCCTATCTATCCCTTCTCCACTGTGTGTCCTATCTATCCCTTCTCCACTGTGTCCTATCTATCCCTTCTCCACTGTGTGTCCTATCTATCCCTTCTCCACTGTGTCTCCTATCTATCCCTTCTCCACTGTCTGTCCTATCTATCCCTTCTCCACTGTCTATCCTATCTATCCCTTCTCCACTGTGTGTCCTATCTATCCCTTCTCCACTGTGTCCTATCTATCCCTTCTCCACTGTGTGTCCTATCTATCCCTTCTCCACTGTGTGTCCTATCTATCCCTTCTCCACTGTGTGTCCTATCTATCCCTTCTCCACTGTCTGTCCTATCTATCCCTTCTCCACTGTCTATCCTATCTATCCCTTCTCCACTGTGTGTCCTATCTATCCCTTCTCCACTGTGTCCTATCTATCCCTTCTCCACTGTGTGTCCTATCTATCCCTTCTCCACTGTGTGTCCTATCTATCCCTTCTCCACTGTCTGTCCTATCTATCCCTTCTCCACTGTCTATCCTATCTATCCCTTCTCCACTGTGTGTCCTATCTATCCCTTCTCCACTGTGTCCTATCTATCCCTTCTCCACTGTGTGTCCTATCTATCCCTTCTCCACTGTGTCTCCTATCTATCCCTTCTCCACTGTGTGTCCTATCTAGTCCTTCTCCACTGTGTGTCCTATCTATCCCTTCTCCACTGTCTGTCCTATCTATCCCTTCTCCACTGTCTATCCTATCTATCCCTTCTCCACTGTGTGTCCTATCTATCCCTTCTCCACTGTGTGTCCTATCTATCCCTTCTCCACTGTCTGTCCTATCTATCCCTTCTCCACTGTCTGTCCTATCTATCCCTTCTCCACTGTCTATCCTATCTATCCCTTCTCCACTGTGTGTCCTGTCTATCCCTTCTCCACTGTGTCCTATCTATCCCTTCTCCACTGTGTGTCCTGGTTTACTCACCACCGGCAGGAGGAGAATGGTAATCAGCAGGAGGCGTCTCATCTTGACCAGAGAGGTGTACAGCAAGGGTGTGTGTGTGTGTGTGTGTGTGTGTGTGTGTGTGTGTGTGTGTGTGTGTGTGTGTCTGTGTGTGTGTCTGTGTGTGTCTGTGTGTGTGTCTGTGTGTGTGTCTGTGTGTGTCTGTGTGTGTGTCTGTGTGTCTGTGTGTGTGTCTGTGTGTGTCTGTGTGTGTGTGTGTCTGTGTGTGTGTTCCAAGTAATCCACAGAAAAAGCTCCTGTCAGCTCGACTGCACTCCAGCAGTCATTAGAACACAGAGGGTCTGAAACAGAGACAAGGACCTGACATTAGACCTAATATGACGACATTACAACATAAACATAGGGCATACTGGGCATACTCTACTGTTTAGTCTTCTACAGTACTCTACTGTTTAGTCTTCTACAGTCCTCTACTGTTTAGTCTTCTACAGTACTCTACTGTTTAGTCTTCTACAGTCCTCTACTGTGTAGTCTTCTACAGTCCTCTACTCTACTGTGTAGTCTTCTACAGTCCTCTACTCTACTGTTTAGTCTTCTACAGTCCTCTACTCTACTGTTTAGTCTTCTACAGTCCTCTACTGTTTAGTCTTCTACAGTCCTCTCCTCTACTGTTTAGTCTTCTACAGTACTCTACTGTGTAGTCTTCTACAGTCCTCTACTCTACTGTGTAGTCTTCTACAGTCCTCTACTCTACTGTGTAGTCTTCTACAGTCCTCTACTCTACTGTTTAGTCTTCTACAGTCCTCTACTCTACTGTTTAGTCTTCTACAGTCCTCTACTGTTTAGTCTTCTACAGTACTCTACTGTGTAGTCTTCTACAGTACTCTACTGTTTAGTCTTCTACAGTACTCTACTGTTTAGTCTTCTACAGTACTCTACTGTTTAGTCTTCTACAGTACTCTACTGTTTAGTCTTCTACAGTACTCTACTGTTTAGTCTTCTACAGTACTCTACTGTTTAGTCTTCTACAGTCCTCTACTGTTTAGTCTTCTACAGTACTCTACTGTGTAGTCTTCTACAGTACTCTACTGTGTAGTCTTCTACAGTACTCTACTGTGTAGTCTTCTACAGTACTCTACTGTGTAGTCTTCTACAGTACTCTACTGTGTAGTCTTCTACAGTCCTCTACTCTACTGTGTAGTCTTCTACAGTACTCTACTCTACCGTTTAGTCTTCTACAGTCCTCTACTCTACTGTTTAGTCTTCTACAGTCCTCTACTGTTTAGTCTTCTACAGTCCTCTACTCTACTGTGTAGTCTTCTACAGTCCTCTACTCTACTGTGTAGTCTTCTACAGTCCTCTACTCTACTGTGTAGTCTTCTACAGTCCTCTACTCTACTGTGTAGTCTTCTACAGTCCTCTACTCTACTGTGTAGTCTTCTACAGTACTCTACTGTTTAGTCTTCTACAGTACTCTACTGTTTAGTCTTCTACAGTACTCTACTGTTTAGTCTTCTACAGTACTCTACTGTTTAGTCTTCTACAGTCCTCTACTGTGTAGTCTTCTACAGTACTCTACTGTTTAGTCTTCTACAGTACTCTACTGTTTAGTCTTCTACAGTCCTCTACTGTTTAGTCTTCTACAGTACTCTACTGTTTAGTCTTCTACAGTCCTCTACTGTGTAGTCTTCTACAGTACTCTACTGTTTAGTCTTCTACAGTACTCTACTGTTTAGTCTTCTACAGTCCTCTACTGTGTAGTCTTCTACAGTCCTCTACTCTACTGTGTAGTCTTCTACAGTCCTCTACTCTACTGTTTAGTCTTCTACAGTACTCTACTCTACTGTTTAGTCTTCTACAGTCCTCTACTCTACTGTTTAGTCTTCTACAGTGCTCTACTGTTTAGTCTTCTACAGTCCTCTACTGTTTAGTCTTCTACAGTCCTCTACTCTACTGTGTAGTCTTCTACAGTCCTCTACTCTACTGTTTAGTCTTCTACAGTCCTCTACTCTACTGTGTAGTCTTCTACAGTACTCTACTGTGTAGTCTTCTACAGTACTCTACTGTTTAGTCTTCTACAGTCCTCTACTCTACTGTTTAGTCTTCTACAGTACTCTACTGTGTAGTCTTCTACAGTACTCTACTGTTTAGTCTTCTACAGTCCTCTACTCTACTGTGTAGTCTTCTACAGTACTCTACTGTGTAGTCTTCTACAGTACTCTACTGTTTAGTCTTCTACAGTCCTCTACTCTACTGTTTAGTCTTCTACAGTACTCTACTGTGTAGTCTTCTACAGTACTCTACTCTACTGTGTAGTCTTCTACAGTACTCTACTGTGTAGTCTTCTACAGTACTCTACTGTTTAGTCTTCTACAGTACTCTACTGTTTAGTCTTCTACAGTACTCTACTGTTTAGTCTTCTACAGTCCTCTACTGTGTAGTCTTCTACAGTCCTCTACTGTGTAGTCTTCTACAGTACTCTACTGTGTAGTCTTCTACAGTACTCTACTGTTTAGTCTTCTACAGTACTCTACTGTTTAGTCTTCTACAGTCCTCTACTGTTTAGTCTTCTACAGTACTCTACTGTGTAGTCTTCTACAGTACTCTACTGTTTAGTCTTCTACAGTACTCTACTGTGTAGTCTTCTACAGTACTCTACTGTGTAGTCTTCTACAGTACTCTACTGTGTAGTCTTCTACAGTACTCTACTGTGTAGTCTTCTACAGTCCTCTACTCTACTGTGTAGTCTTCTACAGTCCTCTACTCTACTGTGTAGTCTTCTACAGTCCTCTACTCTACTGTGTAGTCTTCTACAGTACTCTACTGTTTAGTCTTCTACAGTACTCTACTGTTTAGTCTTCTACAGTCCTCTACTGTTTAGTCTTCTACAGTACTCTACTGTGTAGTCTTCTACAGTACTCTACTGTGTAGTCTTCTACAGTACTCTACTGTTTAGTCTTCTACAGTACTCTACTGTTTAGTCTTCTACAGTACTCTACTGTTTAGTCTTCTACAGTACTCTACTGTTTAGTCTTCTACAGTACTCTACTGTTTAGTCTTCTACAGTCCTCTACTGTTTAGTCTTCTACAGTACTCTACTGTTTAGTCTTCTACAGTACTCTACTGTGTAGTCTTCTACAGTACTCTACTGTGTAGTCTTCTACAGTACTCTACTGTGTAGTCTTCTACAGTACTCTACTGTGTAGTCTACTACAGTACTCTACTGTGTAGTCTACTACAGTACTCTACTGTTTAGTCTTCTACAGTACTCTACTGTTTAGTCTTCTACAGTCCTCTACTGTTTAGTCTTCTACAGTACTCTACTGTGTAGTCTTCTACAGTACTCTACTGTGTAGTCTTCTACAGTCCTCTACTCTACTGTGTAGTCTTCTACAGTACTCTACTCTACTGTAACCTATCCTAACCTAACCTATCCTAACCTATCCTAACCTAACCTATCCTAACCTATCCTAACCTAACCTATCCTAACCTATCCTAACCTATCCTAACCTAACCTATCCTAACCTATCCTAACCTATCCTAACCTAACCTATCCTATCCTAACCTGGCCTAACCTGGCCTGTCCTGGCCTGGCCTGGCCTGTCCTGGCCTGGCCTGGCCTGTCCTGGCCTGGCCTGTCCTGGCCTGGCCTGTCCCTGGCCTGTCCTGGCCTGGCCTGTCCCCTGGCCTGTCCTGGCCTGTCCTGGCCTGTCCTGGCCTGGCCCTAACCTGTCCTGGCCTGTCCTGGCCTGTCCTGGCCTGGCCTGGCCTGTCCTGGCCTGGCCTGTCCTGGCCTGGCCTGTCCTGGCCTGGCCTGTCCTGGCCTGGCCTGGCCTGTCCTGGCCTGGCCTGTCCTGGCCTGTCCTGGCCTGGCCTGGCCTGTCCTGGCCTGTCCTAACCTGGCCTGGCCTGTCCTGGCCTGTCCTGGCCTGTCCTGGCCTGGCCTAACCTAACCTGTCCTGGCCTGGCCTGGCCTGTCCTGGCCTAACCTGTCCTGGCCTGGCCTGGCCTGTCCTGGCCTGGCCTGGCCTATCCTGGCCTGGCCTGTCCTGGCCTAACCTGGCCTATCCTAACCTAACCTAACCTATCCTAACCTAACCTATCCTAACCTAACCTATCCTAACCTATCCTAACCTATCCTAACCTATCCTAACCTAACCTAACCTATCCTAACCTAACCTAACCTAACCTATACACATCAGTGTTCTATCCAAATGGTTTTTGTTGTTCATTCACTCAGTACTGATTCAACATGTATTTATCTTGCTTGGGTAAAAAAAAAATGTTTTTGTCTAAAAAAAACAGTTCCATTTGATTACATAGCTAACCTGACTGCGCACAGGAAGTAAGAAATGATTAGTATGATGATGCTGTTGTTTTACCTGGATGTTTCGTGTGCAACCCATAGCGACTTCAAATGTACGCTGACTGTGTTAATCTGTCTACGTTCATTTTGTATTGTAATGACAACAGGAAAACATGTCATTGGGAGAGAGGAGGGAACAGAATGAATTAATGCATGAGGTC